>NC_051214.1:25403958-25521458 GCF_015220715.1 Pygocentrus nattereri
CACTGTTGTCAGCAGCTGATAAACTGTCTAAGTAATGCTAGTTAATGTCATTAATGCTAGTCTTCACCAGTTTGACTGGTGCTCTTTTAGACTGATAACTGTGGTCAATAGAAAACGATACTGGCTGGTGAAATTGTCTTTCAGAGTTTTTTTATCAACTGATTAACCTACTAAAGACACACCATAATACGTTCAAAGCAAGCTACTGATCTTGCATCTTTTCGGCTACTTTAAGGTGCTCCCATTGCTGTATAATTTGTATAGAAATGCACTGTCAAAAGAATAGGACCCACTGGAGCAGCCGCACATGAGCTGAATTCACCTTGCCCAGGGCCAACCACTGGTAAGAGGGGTAAAATTCCAGCAATTTCTGGAATGATGGAGCTCCATCACTGGGATGAGTTGGGCTGGAGTTTGTGATCCAGAACTCATCATCCAATATCAGTACCTGGCCTCACTAATGCTCCTGTGGCTGGATGCAATCAAATCCTGTGTGTAAACTATTGGATAGAATCTTACATCTACATCTATCATTACATGTTAACTCTAGCCTCTACAGCAGATCATACAGATTTGTCCTTGGGCCAAATTCTTGTGGGGCGAATACTCTTTGGGCCGGAGTCCTGCTTACATAGTCAAACTGTCTATCTAAACAAATATGGCTGATGACAGTAAGGCTACTGTTATGCTGGAGTTGGGCCCTGTCTGTACAGAACTGCTCAGCTTGGCTCTCATTGATCGGCGGTCTTTCAGGTATGACATCATCATCACATTTCATGCCAGAGACTGAGCGCCCACCTCACACTTCAGGAGACTTAAATACTGAATGTTTAATATTTACCATTCACAAGATCATCGTTTAAGATCATTGACATTTTGACCTTTTGCGATTGTTGGGAGGAGCAAGTAGGCCTCAACATTGGCCTGATTAACATGTAGTGCGAGGCCAGGCAGTAGTGTACCCTGTACTATTGTGTCATGACATTATGCTCTTTTATATGGAATTAACGTGCTAGAATATTCCCTATATATGTTTATACATTTCAAGAGGGAATGAGAACTTGAGTGCTTGGTTAACTGCTCAAGATGTCAGTATTTGAATACTTTAGGTATTCGATGTGTTCCATCATGCATCCAGGCTAACAGTTCAGTGGTGAAGTGGTGGACGAAGTACACAAATCATGTACTTGAGTTAAGGTTGAGATAAACAAGGTAAAATATTACTCCAGTAAAAGTAGAAGTTCCTCCACTTAGACCTCCACTTGAGTAAAAGTACAAAAGTATTCAAATGTACTTAAGTATCAAAACTGTTACCATTTCAGTAACAAGACTCGCTTCATGAACTCATTTTAGGTGAAAGTCTCTCTTGGTAAACTAGTCTTTTAATAGAATGTCATTAATTAGTGACGCTGACGTCTATTAAAATGATCATAAGCACAAAACACTGAAGGTAAACAGTTTCCATCAGGGAGAACCGAGTGGCTCTGAAATCACTTTTTACACACAAGCAAAGTTTCAGTTTAAGATTTATTTACAACTTAGTTCCAAGTTTAAGTTTAATAAAAACTGGCTTTGACGTTGAACCGTGTGCTGCACTGGCTCGGTATGACCAACAGGTCAAAACAAGCTCAAAACAAAGTGACCGCTGTGCCCTGATTGGTGTTCTTGCGTTGTGCTTCTTTCCTTCTGACATGTTACGTTTTTATACATACAGAAACCAAAAGGAACGACGATTTCTCAAAATGTAGTGGAGGAAAAAGTCAGATATTAGACTTGTAATGTAGTGAACAGTAAAAAGTCGCCCAAAATGGAAAAACTTCAGTACAGATACACGAAAAAACTACTTAGATACAGAAATGAATTACATTTACTTAGTCACTGTCCACCACTTTCAGAAAAGGCAGTAAAAGTGCATCCAAGTCTGGTGTGTCTTTATCAATAACTACTCCAGCTAATGTTAGCTTTGTCCAGAATCAATGAAAACATATTTCTCTCACAAACTTACATGTTGGCACAATGTCCACTAAAGAGAATATACCTTGTGTAGAAGATGATGAGTCTCCATCAGTGTCTGGGAGCCTTTAGCTCTAGTTTAGCCTCCATTAAGCATCCAACACAAAAACCAATCAAATTCCCTCTCCCTCTATGTTTAACACACTTAAACTGTATTCCTCTGTTTCATGCTATTTTAGTGCTGCTGAACTTAACACCAGTGTCATCATCTAAAATAGCAAGCCTACAGCCCTGTGGTAATTTTGGACAAAGTAGTTTTTCTTCTTCGTAGAAAACCAAATATCTGTCCATTAACGTTTAGACTCAATATGGATATTTGAATATCAAAATAAGTCACAATGCACCCCCCCGCCCTAGGAGATGCTAGAACTTGTTCAGTGCTTTAGCCGCCCACACAAGAAATTGCTTGTTGGCCTGATTTGGCCTAAAGGCCATTATTTGATGACCCCAGCTCTACAGGAATGACCAAACTGAAAATAATAATCATTAATGGATAAATATTTCTTCTGAGAAACAGGCCTCTATCCTCACAGCCTGATTTTAGGCTAAAGAATGTTAATATTAGTAGAAGACAGTAGACGACTGCAGCAGAAGGAGAGCCTGTACATAACAAGATCACATCATAACTGTACCTCATAATATAGAAAAATAGCGTAAAAGACAGCCAGTATGCAAAGAGTGGCTCCGTTTAGATGATGTCCTTTTACAGTGATTTCAGATTGTTTCCCTCTTCAGAATCATAGTTGAATCATTTTTTTAGTTTGCTGTTTATGTTACATATATAAGGAATATATCTTGGTGAGCATACATGTTTACCATGTAACATACTAAATGAACTAAGCAACACTGCTAGACTATTAATAAATGTTCAAGAAACTTAGCAAATATTATAAAGAAATAATTGTTCAAATAAAAAGGTATTAAAAGAGATACAAGCTAATACATGCAAGCTCTGAGTGGACGCACGACAGGCCTACATAATGTAGAATGTAAATTAAAGTGTGATGTATATTAAAGAATTAAGGAAATTGACCAAACCTCTTTCAGCATCTACAAATGAGCATTGAAAAAAAAGGTACTCAAGCAAAAAAAACAGATTCAGACCTAAAAATGTGAATCTACTTCACACTGGCTTTGTACCACATCTCCGTGCCACAAAGCCTGATTTGATGCCTCCTCAATGAGATGTTAAGCAACTCTGACCTCACACCTCGGCCCACTCCACACCTTAGACGAGCGTATTGACACGTCACTGAGGCTGGGCAGCACCTGGGGTTTTTGATAGCAGCTAGCATGCTGGCAATTAGCACATGCACATTAGTGCTAGCAGCAATCCAAGAAACTGCTGCTACTGTCACATCTACTGGCTTGACAGAGCAGGAATATGGAGCCAACGTGAGGAATTAGTAAGGACACTGTCAGCTACTGAATACAGGGCCATGGCTAAACATGCTTTTTTGGTATTAGCATTAAGAGGTTTTTGAACACCAACAAAGCTACAGTGTAGCAGCAGTGAAGATTTATGTACATGGCCCATCAAAACTTTGGAGACACCTTGCCTTCTTTTACAATTTTCCAAGTCATTTTTGCCTGTTTGCCTGTTTTCATATAAATAAGACAAATGTTTTGTTTCTATAGTTGTAAATCCTTTGGATTTATTTGACAAAACGAAAGCTTCTTGCTTAGCATGATGAGTATAGGTTCCCTAAATAATGATTTGACAGTTTTCCCCTCCAAACTATTGTTAAGAGTCTTAAATACTGAATATTTAATATTTACCATTCACAATCAGGGTGACCCTAACCAGACTGGGAGAAGATCGGACGAATGAAGATTGGGTTGTAGACACCCCGCACCACAGGATAATCTGGGAAGATCATCGTTAAGATCACTTTGATATTGGGAGACCTTTAGCGATTGTTGGGAGCAGCAAATAGGCCCCAGCATTGGCCCGATTAACATGAATATTCCCTGTATATGTTTATATGTTTCAATAGGGAATGCGAAGTTGAGCGCTGGGTTAATTGTTCAAGGTGTCAGTATTTGAATATTGCAGTTACTATTTGGGTATTCGATGCGTTCCATCATGGAAGGACGGGCAAAATTGTTAAAAGTATGTTGAACGACATTCACCTTAACGTGGGTCAATTTGAAAGATTTGAATGCCTGACCACATAACAGAAGGATAAAATGTGTGAGATATGGTGTAGTTATAAATATTTACATGCATGATATTATTATTGCCGGTATAAATCTGGATAGTTTTTAATATATTCAGGTACCGAAAAAAACAGAAAATAAACGGTATCCTTTTTTTAATTAGGAACATTTTCAAAAGCTATATGTGAACCACGGTAGATGGTATATATTTTCTATGCCTGTTAGCAAGAAGACAAGCTTAGGATTGCTTTGGTGCACTTTTGAAATTGTGAACATTTCTCAGAAAGTGACAGATCTCCAAAGCACCCAGCATTTAATTCATCTTTTTGTCTGTCGTTTGCTTGCCTCCTACTCTCCATTTCTGACTAGGACTGTCTTTCCTGCTTCCTGCCATTGCATTCTCTCTCTCTGCTTATTCACCATCCTCTCTATGTCATCCTCATTTTCTCCTGTCCTCTGCTGTATCATTCTTTAGTCCCCCCTCTCTGAAACCCACCCCCTCTCTCTCATCACCAGCATATTGTGCTGACACTTCCATGGCAAATGGCCAGGTGCTCCGAAATATGTCGTGTTGCAACTGCTAGAACAAAATGAATGAAAACCCAGTCTGTATAGAGAAAGGCTGTACAATCGAATTGCATGGATACTCACAAGTGATGTATTGAGGTCTAAAGTAGTGAGTATACTGTGTCTGTTAGCAAGACTAGCCTAGCTAGCATTAGCATGATCAATGTGGTTTATCTCTGGAACAAGTAGGTTTTTACTCCTGATCAAATGAAACACAATTATTAATAACAGAAATACTGTTTCCAGCTGTTAGCCAAGCTAGCCAAGCAATCACTAGCATAACTACTGTGGTTAAGTAATGTAGCTAAACAGCTAGCTAAAAAATACCTATTGACAGCATCACAATGGCACGTCTTCACTTTGCAATGTTGATCGTCGATGACATTAAGTTTTATTGTTTACTGGGGACAAATTTCAATGTAAATGCTGACATTGCTGGAATACTCCCCTTTTTCCTGGATATGTCCTCTTTTTGAGACCAAAAAAACGTGTCCAGCTGGGACTTAAATGACCTGAATGGGGCTTTGCTCTCATGTTGATTCTACTATCCGCACAATTTCATGTACACTTCATTTACAGCATTTAGCAGACGCTGTTAAGTAGGATTGTACAATGGTGCTGATATCTGAATAAGCTAAGATGGAAAAGGCTGAACTCTTTCTGTTAAGGAAGAAGCATTCCTTGAAGTAATGCCTAATGGTTTTGTATCTCTGATAAAGACACAAGCCATGTGAAAACTGCACACCTGAGGGAGAGAAAGGCACTTTTGGGTTGTAGGCCGGGGTTCAGTTGCCAGCTTGTCTCTGCAGGTTTCGAGTGCTGGAAACCAGTGACCTGTTATGTTCAGTGTTTATCATCCCACATGTAAGTCTTGGGCCTTTTTAACATGCTCATTTTGGGAGAGAAGGGCAGCACACACCCACTGAAAGGACTCTGATGTGGTGAGCAAAAGTATGTAGCGTGTATGCGCTTTGCGTGTGTCTCAGCAGCGCGATGCTGACGAATCAGCCCGATTAATTTTGAAATTCAGCAGGAGCCACCTGTCATCATCCCGCTTATCAAATATACATACCAGCTGCTAATCACACGGGGGCCCACTGCCAACATACCTGCACAGGCCAACGCATGAATACGGATGAAAGACAGGAGAGAGAGAGAGAGAGAGAGAGAGAGAGAGAGAGAGAGAGAGAGAGAGAGAGAGAGAGAGAGAGAGAGAGAGAGAGAGAGAGAGTAGGACATAGAAAAGGAGAAAATAAAGGAAAACATGTAGGTTACCCAGGGCCAGTGAGCGAACTACATAACAAACTGAAAAACTAAACCAGTGGAACCCCCCACTCTGTAACACTGTGTGTGTGTGTAAGAGAGAGAAAAGATCGTTCAGTTCAAAAACATGTCTGAGACTTTAATCTTCTGAAGCACTCTTCCTGACACGACCACAGACCAGCACAGCGCAGTGACATTAAGCATGTGTACTACACGCACACACAACGCTGAAATGTGAGGGAGACTTCAAAGACTGAAAAACACTTACACTGACAAACCAAATAGAATCTGATATAAACATCTCAAGCAGACCGCACGCGAACACCAGCACACACTTAGACGCAGTAAGGTGACAGTCTTATCTCCAGGCATCGTGGCTGTGGGCCTGAGCAATTGACTGATTGCTGTAAATGACGGCCTAAATGTTGGACGGTAATTGTTGTGCTTTTGTGGCTTGTGAGCTGACAGTGCATGACGGTCCGTCTGGGGATGATTGTGCTTGCTATTGAGTCTGCTGTGTTTCACTGAAATGGCATTCCCTAACACACACACACACTGTACACACACTGTACACAGGCTCCCCCACCTCCCTGATGGACAGACCTGGGCATGTCAGTGCATGCCAGAAACATCAGAGCAGACCAAACACACAGTTTGGATAGACTGCAGTTAAAGAGAAGCTGCTGGAAACAGTAGACTGGATTCAGGTGTAATGGCCCATTCAGATACTTTAAGAAACGCTTGTTTATTGCAAATAGATGTATTCTTACATACTGAGCAAAAAGACACTATAAAAGGGTGGGGTTGGGGGTGGGGGTGCAGTAAAATAAAGGCTTTGTCATTTGAGTTAGTCTCACAAGCATGACAATTACTGGGACCCAAATTGAAAAAATGAACATGATGAAAACATAATATTTTCTTTTTTTTTCGTGACACAAACTCATTGATGTCTGGCAAAATAACTAGAAATAAACCTGGATGATTTAGAATAATGTTTTCAAAATAAATTGATTATATTTTCCTAACTGCAGCAGAGATTTGAATATAAATGTGTAAGTGATGTTTTTTCCCCAACGTTTTCTTTATCATCTGTACACTGTTGTTAGATAAAGTACTTCAAAGCTACACAAAATAAGATCGGGGGATTTGGGGACCTCCCTGGTGGACGTGTGTAACTGCATGCAAATGTGAAAGAATATTTTCCGCCTCCTTGAACAGATGAATCTAATGATATTGAGCATGTTGAAAGAGTATTAAAACTCTCTTATTATTATTAGAATTTCATTAATATAAAGTAAATTTTCCTTTTTTCCTTTTGTGACTGTGTGTGTGAACTCATATGTAAAGGCATATAATGTGGTCTAAAAAACTCCTCACAGACTCACAGTGCGCGCACACACACACACACACACACACACACACACATATACTATATTTCAGTGTGGCATTTTTCCTCCTGATTCAGTAATGCAGGTTTTTCAATTTTAACTTACATCATGCAGCTTTAAGACTGACTATTAGAATTAGCCACTTCTACAAAACAGTATTTTGCTAATTCATCTCATTACAGTAACACATTTACAGCCACTGACATTTTTTTCATTTTACATGGTTCACTTCTTTATGATTTACAAGAAAACACTTATGGGATTCAGCAGTTAAAGGAAATTTAAACTCCCTTTTCTAATAAAAAAGGCAAAAAAGAGATAAATAGCATCAGTGAGAAACTGTGCACGTGTGCACATTGCTGCAATAAGAATTATGGTAAAAAATACCAAAAAAAAGACTTTTAAATAGTTTTAACTTTAGCTGCACCATGTATCTCCAGTCTCTTCACGCGTGTGAATACTGTTTATCTGCATGATGATTACTCCACACAGGTTTTTGAACATGGTTTGAGGCTGTTTCTCTGGGTTTATGTCATGTGGGCCCACTGCAGTTTCCATACTAGCACAGAACACACTGTTCCATATGACCCTGAGCCAAACGAGCAAACTCAGCGGTCTCACTACACCAAGCCCACATTACCTGATATCCCATAACACCCAAATCTACCCTTTCTCAACCAAACCCACCAAACCAGCACAGTTAATCAGATGGATCTGTGGTCAGTCCCAGTACAGCAGCATAAACAGGGCATGGCACTGTCCAGATTGTCAGTTACTACATGGCTGCGCACAAATGTTTGGTCAATCAGCCCCAGAAAGGAAAACAGGTGATGACAACGCCTTGTTTCTGAGGAACTCAGACAGCTGACAGAAAACCAGCTTTTAGAAAGAGGAGCTTTTTCTACAAAAACCGTCAGCACTGGCACTGGCTGTGTTTTTATGTAGGATGGCGGTCAAAAGAGGAGAAACGGGTAGAAATCTGAAGTGAAGAAAATGCTTAACGGGTGAAGAAGACACATTCGCGTCAGAGCAGCAAAGTCAAGGACTCTCGACCCAGGCAGGTGCGTTACTGCTGCTGCTGCTGCCGCCGCCGCCCGGGTTTACTCAGCCTCACAGAAAACCGTCATCTCCCACACAACATAACGTTGTCTCAACGTTGCCTTTCACAACGTTACTACAACGTTGTCAAAGGTGGTGCTGTCTAAGTTGTCTGGACAAGGCGGTCACAACGTTATGACTACCTGTTGGCATCTTAGAGACATTCCATGGAGTTCCATGCACAACATATCGGAACCGACGAGGAGTCTGGGAGGTTTTTACAACGTCCTGACAACGTTGTCACAAGCATAGATAGCAGATAGCATTATCACATCTTTCTGAGGCGCTACCTTGCAAAGTTGTGGGCACCAAAACAGTCGGTTGTCACAACGTAACTGTGTTTGCAGGGTAAAGCGAAAACACAGTCTCAGCCGCTGTCCTCCCGCCTGTCTGTCAGAGCGGAATAACGGCTGCTCCGCAGCTCGCAGGACGGCGCAGCTCATCCACTAGTCCACGTGAAGCAGAGGGCGGGGTCAGGACGTGCGACCGTTCTTCGCAGCAGCCAATCAGAGGGCAGTGCCGCCGAAGCGCTATAAAACCAGTCGAGCCGCTCGAGTCCCTCAGAAAGCTGAAGTATTTGCCGAGAGCAGCGCGACTGAGAAGGAGTCTCTAAACCTGGAAACAGTTTTCTCTGGAATACTAAAATCCTCATTTCCAGCCGACCGGAAACCAGTGTTTCTGAGCTCGACTGGCTGGATATCGTCTGGACTTTATTTCTCTTCGTGTCAGAGTAGCCGCTGTTAGTCAGAATGCGCCTGGTGCAGAACATGTCCACCATAGCGGAGTACCCCGGCACGGACTGCCTGTCCAACCGGGTCATCAAAATAGCCGTGGTCGGGGGAAGCGGAGTCGGCAAAACAGGTGAGGTGAACCAGTTCGCGTTCCGTTACTGCCTCTCGTAACGTTAGTTTAAGAACCAGGCTGTTTACAACTCTTATATTCAGGAATCCGAGCGAGCAGTTTTCCTCCCTGTTGTTGTTGTTAGCCGTTCACTCACTCCTCTCCTCTCCTCTCTCCGCAGCTCTTGTTGTTCGCTTCCTCACCAAACGCTTTATCGGCGACTATGAGAGAAACGCAGGTGAGTGAGATTGGACTCTGTCCTTGTGCCTCTCATGAACTCGCTGTGAACACACAGCACCGTTTTCTCCCGCTCTGCTCCTCTACTAACCTCTTCGCTTCTCCGCACTGTAGGCAGTTTGTACTCCAGAGATGTCCAGCTGGACGGAGAGCAAGTGGCGATCCAAGTTCAGGACACGCCTGGAGTTCAAGTAAGTTTAACCCCCGAGAAAGGCTGCGCGGTGTTTAACGTGTTCACTGTGTGCACTGATGTCCATGTGAAGTGGTCAAGCGTGGTCCGTTGGATCAATGGGCAGCTGTTGCTGGAAGAGCGCATAGCTTCACCTTTTGTCCTCACTCTCCTTTTGTGGTTTTTGAACACTTGGGGGTGACTGATCACTCGAGGTTTTGACGGGGGTGAGCCCTCAGGCTTTCAGCGCTCAAAACATCCCCAAATCCGGACCCCTGTCATTAGGTTTTAAGCGCTCAGCTTGTGGTTGTGGACACAAGCTCGGTCTTGGCCAAAACCTAGACGACTTCTTACACTTAACGATTTTGAGAGCGTTTTAATTCAATTACAGGGTCATTTGGGCGACGCTTTGCTCTGTAGATTCAGAGCCAAGTTTTGGGGTGCGAGGGTTATTTCCTCGTCTGGGCAGCGGTCCAAAGCCGCAGAGTGGCCGAGACTGTAAGTCTAGCCGGGCTTATTTTCCCTCAGTTCGCCTAGAGCCAACCGATACTGGCTTCCCCTTAAAGTCCTCAATCAGCAGCACCCTAACACTGCCCTCCCCGGTGAGAGAGACCGCTTATTCATGAAACGGGATAGTCTACAAATCTTTCACGGCTCACCTCGTTAGTTTTTTCTCTAGGTCAGCCTTGTTATGCAAGTTTGATTGCTTTTATTGGCCTGTCTGTAACTTATGTTCTAGTGTCATTTCACCCAATAAAAAGTTACTGGGTGATTGATTTATCTTTTGAGTTCATCCAAGAATCAGACGGCTGACCTGTTCACCTCTCTCTTTCAGGTAAACGCAAATGGCCTTAGCTGCACTGACCACGTGACCCGTTCTATCCAGTGGGCTGACGCAGTGGTCATGGTGTACTCTGTAACAGACCATCGCAGCTTTGACCTTATAGGCCAGCTCCATCAACTGGTCAGCCACGCACATGCCGAGCGTTCAACACTCCCACCCATCATTCTCCTAGCCAACAAGGCTGACCTGCTCCATGTCAGGCGGGTGGACGCCCAGCAGGGTCCCCTGCTGGCCTCTGCCCTCAGCTGCTTCTTCTATGAGGTGTCTGCCAGTGAAGACTACAGCCAGGTCCACAGTGCCTTCCACAGGCTGTGTAGGGAGCTGGCCAAACAGCAGCCACTGCCCTCTCAGCCCTCTGTGACTGCAGCAGGGTCTGAAAAGAGAAGGTCTCCGCTCATCCCCAGACCAAAATCGCCAAACATGCAGGACTTGAAGAGGCGCTTCAAGCAAGCTCTTTCCGCCAAAGTGCGGACCGTGACCTCCGTGTGAGGAATGAAGAGGGAGAGAGAGCCGTGGCCCATGTGGGGGTCAAAGAAGCCGGAAAAGCAAGGGACTGATGAAGGCAGCTCAGCAGAGGAGAAGAGACCAAAAGGGCTGAAGCGGAGGTGATCTTTCGGTTGTGTTCCTCAAATACGCTCCTGAGCTCAGTCGCTGATCAGCAGGCCACGCCTAAATGAAGGCTGCTGAACTTTGAACTCTGAGCACAACAGTCACTGTCGCTGAAGTAAGAGGTCTTTGCAGAGTTTGGGACCTCTGACTTGTGAACTTTGACCTTCTTGGTGGTGGACACTCCACCTGTGCTGCTGTCAATCACGGGAGAGCAGGTGAAGCTGGGAACTGGTGTCCAAAACTGCCTTAAAGAGGACGAATGCATCAGACACTTGGACTGAATGAAACGTCATGTACGCGCACACACTGATTAATACCTGCAGACACTTTTCTCCTGGCAACAGAGCTTGTGAAGGACAGAGGACTGAGTATTTTTAGTGACTGTTATAAAAGGCAAGCGAGAGTTTCTCTTGCAGTTTTTCTTTTGGTCAAGGCTTCGACCTCTTGCAGCAGAGGCGAACTGAAAGCAGGCATTGTTAAAGGAGCGAGGCAGTAAAGCTGAAGTGCACAATGTGTCTGTGTGCTTCACTTCTCACTGTGTGCATTTGTTGGTTCTGTGTGTGTATATATAAAAAAAAAAAAAATCAGTGCCAATTTTGTACAACTTTTTTTTTAATGCACTTTAAATTGAGCCAAAGGGCTAAGGCTTAATATATTTATTGGTTGAAAAATAAAACTGTGTGAATAGATCTGTCTGCCTCCAGGCTGTTGCTTTCATTCATTGAATACACAACACAAACTCATGACGGTAGTGACTTGTATCGTCAGTTGAAACATCACTCTTGGCCCACACAGTGTAAGGTGGTACAGGAATAGGGGTAAGCAATATGTAAACTAGTCCAACATTGTCTTAAGACCTTTAAAATGCTAAGTACTGTGCTGTAGTGCTTCTCACACTAATCTGCTGCACCTTTGTAGTCTATGCATGTAGTCTATGGCCATGGATTATTCAGCCTGGTTCTTCAAGGGCCCTAAAGTAGAGGAAATGGTTTTTATATATACACAATTGTATGCAAAAGTTTAGGTGAATCAAAATTATGTTGATTTTGATTCTGGTGCTATTGACATAATTCTCACCAGATGTCTTAACAACCCATCCAGTCCACAGATACAAAGAAATCAAACCATAGATGTCCAAAAATTGTGTTGTGTAATAATGAGAAATGACACCGGGAAAATGTATTGAACACGCTCACTGAAAATTATCTAATTTCGTACAAAAGCCTTTGTTGGTGATGACGGCTTCAAGGCGACTCCTGTATGGAGAAACTAGTCGCTTGCGTTGCTCAGGTGTGATTTTGGCCCATTCTTCCACATAAACACTCTTCAAATCCTCAAGGCTCCTTCCATGAACTGAGCATTAGCTCCTTCTATAGATTTTCAATTGGATTCAGGTCAGGTGATTGGCTGGGCCATTCTAGCAGCTTTATTTTCTTTCTCTGAAACCAATTCAGTTTCCTTGGCTATGTGTTTGGGATCATTGTCTTGCTGAAATGTCCCCCCTCGTTTCATCTTCACCATCCTGGAACAACCCCAATTCCAATTAAGTTGGGATGTTGCGTAAAACAAATAAAAACAGAATATGATGATTTGCAAATCCTTTTCAATCTATATTCAATTTAATACACTACAAAGACAAGATATTTAATGTTCAAACTGATAAACTTTATTGTTTTTTGCAAATATTCACTCATTTTGAATTTGATGCCTGCAACACATTCCAAAGAAGTTGGGACAGGGGCACGTTTACCACTGTGTTACATCACCTTTCCTTTTAACAACACTCAATAAGCGTTTGGGAACTGAGGACACTAATTGTTGAAGCTTTGTAGGTGGAATTCTTTTCCATTCTTGCTTGATGTACAACGTCAGTTGCTCAACAGTCCGGGGTCTCCGTTGTCGTATTTTGCGCTTCATAATGCGCCACACATTTTCAATGGGAGACAGGTCTGGACTGCAGGCAGGCCAGTCTAGTACCCGCACTCTTTTACTACGAAGCCACGCTGTTGTAACATGTGCAGAATGTGGCTTGGCAATGTCTTGCTGAAATAAGCAGGACGTCCCTGAAAAAGACGTTGCTTGGATGGCAGCATATGTTGCTCCAAATCCTGTATGTACCTTTCAGCATTAATGGTGCCTTCACAGATGTGCAAGTTACCCATGCCATGGGCACTAACACACCCCCAAACCATCAGAGATGCTGGCTTTTGAATTTTGCGCTGATAACAATCCGGACAGTCCTTTTCCTCTTTGGCCCAGAGGACATGACGTCCATAATTTCCAAAAACAAAATCTGAAATGTGGACTCGTCAGACCACAGGACACTTTTCCACTTTGCATCAGTCCATCTCATATGAGCTCGGGCCAAGAGAAGCCGGCGGTGTTTCTGGGTGTTGTTGATATATGGCTTTCGCTTTGGATGGCAGAGTTTTAACTTGCACTTGTAGATGGAGCGACAAACTGTGTTCACTGACTGTGGTTTTCTGAAGTGTTCCTGAGCCCATGTGGTAACATCCCTTACAGAATGATGTCAGGTTTTAATGCAGTGCCGCCTGAGGGATCGAAGGTCACAGGCATTCATTGTTGGTTTTCTACCTTGCCGCTTACTTGCAGAGATTTCTCCAGATTCTCTGAATCTTTTGATGATATTATGGACTGTAGATGATGAAATCCCTGAATTCCTTGCAATTTTATGTTGAGAAACGTTCTTAAACTGTTGGACTATTTGCTCACGCTGTTGTTCACAAAGTGGTGAGCCTCGCCCCATCCTTGCTTGTGAACGACTGAGCCTTTCAGGGATGCTCCCTTTTAGTCTTTTGTTGCCCCTGTGCAAACTTCTTTGGAACATGTTGCAGGCATCAAATTCAAAATGAGTGAATATTTGCAAAAAACAATAAAGTTTATCCATTTGAACATTAAATATCTTGTCTTTGTAGTGTATTCAATTGAATATAGGTTGAAAAGGATTTGCAAATCATCGTATTCTGTTTTTATTTATGTTTTACACAACGTCCCAACTTCATTGGAATTGGGATTGTAGATGGCAGCAATTTTTTATTAAGAATGTCTCAATACATTTGTCCTGTCATCCTTACTTCAATTATATGAAGCGTGCCAGTGCCGTATGCTGAAAAACAGCCCCACACCATGTTACCACCTCCAATCCTCACTGTTGATATGGTGTTTTTGGGGTGATATGCAGAGCCTTTTGATCTCGAAACATGGTGTGTATTATGGCATCCAAAGAGTTCAATTTTGGTCTCATCTGACCAGACTATATTCTCCCAGTATTTCACAGGTGTGTCTAAATGTTGTTGAGCAAACTTTAAACGTGCTTCCACATGCTTTTTCTTCAGCAATGGAGTCTTGTGTGGTGAGCACGCATACAGGCCATGGTAGTTGATTTATTGTTGGTAGTTGATTATTGTTTTCTTTGACAATTGTACCTACTGATTCCAGGTCTTTCTGTAGCTCTCCACAAGTGGTCATTGTCTCTTGGACAGCTCTTCTGATAATACTTTTCACTCCTTTGTCTGAAATCTTGCGGGGAGCACATGGTTGTGGCCAGTTTATGGTAATGCTTATATGGTAATGCAGTTTATGCTAAAAAGATCGCAGCAGAAAAAGACTTGCTTAAAAATAATATGCATAAATGTGGTGCCCTAATAAACTGTGTGTGCAGAAAATACTGCACTCAACATGCCACCAACATGAGTGAAACGGCAACTTTCATCTTGCTACAATATTAACATATATTGATATCATATATTAACCCATTACTGCTAATGTGAGCGAGGACAGGAGAAAGACCAGAGAGAAAAAGCACTTGGAAAACTACATTAAAGTATCACAGCCATACAGCTACCTCTCTGTTAACACCCCCAACACATCCTCTTACATGATCAGAAGCAGCGCTGAGTGGAGAGAAACGTGAAGATGCAGAGAGAACAGAGAGGAGAGACTAAACAAATGAAATGAGAACATCAACATCTCCCAGACTGTGAACAACGTGTGAAATCTGCTCTGCTCACAGCGACTGTGTGCGAGTGTGATGTGTGTGTTTGTGGTGAATGGTGTCAATGTCAAGTCATTTACATACTGCAGCAGAATCCCTGATAAGCATTTACCACAAACAGATCTGATAACTGTGTCTCAAACACACACAAACATGGGAACACTGGTCTTAAATTTATTTAAACCAGTTAAGTTACATATCTGCTATAACACTAACACTCAGCCTTCTTTTAGGGTTTTTGGTCACTTACAACAAAATACATATTTACAGTTTCTTCTTATTTTTCACGTTCACTGTTTGCCCACAGCCACCAGCTCGTCCCCAGTTGGACCACAGAACTGAAAACACCTGTAACCAAATCAAGATCTACCTAATCCACCCTGTTCGGCACTTTGTGCTCCACAGTGCTTGGAGTGTGTTTGTAGTGAGATGTTCAGGTCTTTGTATGAATCACTTTTAAATGCTTAATGTGAAAAAGTAATATGGCCTAATGTGCTACAACAAAAACCTCGGCACACCAAATTTCCCTCAGACTCAAACACTGCCTAATGCCAAAAGAATTAACCCATAATGCAGAAAGAACTTGGTGCTCATAGGTCTTTGTTTTAGTACATTAAGACATGGCTTTCAACGGAGAGAAAAGCAAATTTAATGAATGTCCCTAGAACGTCCCTGTTTTTGTGTGGTGGGAACTTTTAAAGAAATAATTGCCTCTGTGCTTTTAATGTGTACATTTTACTGATTGCATATTTCAGAGATTGAGTGTATGTGGTCTTCATCATCTTCTCACACTCCTATATCAGGTGAGAGTCTGTTGGTGTTGAAAAGCAGGTGTGGAACGTCGGCTGGCCTCAGCAGCCTGGTAGAGACCACCAAAACCTACAACAGACACACACAACACACAATATCTCACATTACATTTGCAGCAGACAAGAAAATATCAGAATCAATCAGAAACACATACAGTAGGGTCAAAAGATATGAGACCACATTGGAAACCTGGAAATAAACGAACAAATAAAAAAATAAAAAGAGGGGCGGCATGGTGGCGCAGTGGGTGGTGCTGTCGCCTGCACATTAGGCTAAATAGTAAGATATATTGAAACAAATGAGTGGTCAAGTACAAGCTCATCTGGGTTTAGTTCATGGTCAGTACTGGTTCATAGTGGAAAAGATCTGGGTGTATACCAAAGACAGACAACAACGTACAAACAAACAAAAACAAACACGCAGGCAAAGTTGTAAGTCACTTCTTGTAAGTCGCTCTGGATAAGAGCTTCTGCTAAATGCTGTAAATGTAAATGTTGTGAGTTATGCCTACATTCAGCTGAGGGGCAGGGGCTCAAAACAAAGTCTATATTTTCATTTACAGCTTTGATGTGCACGTTGTTTTCATGAAACGTAATGAATCTTGGTTTTAAAACGTATTGTAGTTTTTTTTTTTTTTTTTTACTCATAATCCTTTAGCACACGTTTGACATGTCATGGATACGACCAACATATTAAGTAGAGAACAAAATCTTACCGTTTTTAATTGGAGTAAAAAAAAACAAAAAACACTGTGCTGCTGCCAAACATGGGAGATGTTTAATTAAAAGAACATGGAGTGAGCTTTTCACTTTTACTGGCTTAGTTCCAATGATCTATGTAACACTGTTTCACTTCTTCAGTCACTCTGTAATAACTTTCATTCAAGTAGGAAATCAAATTTGCAGCACATTCATCCAAAGCCTGAGATTTAATTCAAACTTTCAAGCCTCAACTTGACGTGCATGCAAGTCAGGTTGAGAGAATACAGTACTCAGTGACATTGCTCTGAAGTCATGAAGTATTCAACACCGTATTTTTATCTAGGCTAAAGATAATGAAATCAGCCTTTGAGCAGCCAATGCTAGCTGTAACATTACCAACCAGAATGAGACACATTCCTGAGCAAAATAAGAGCTTTGAAAACATGAAGATCAGAGCAGTTGCTGAGAAGGCCAGAAAGTTTGTGCTCAGCAGATAAAGATGTTTTCAGGGCTACGTAATGCTAAACGAAGCCATCTAACCAGCTACTAAAGCATTATTTTCAGAGTTACTAACTAATGCTAACCATCTAAAGCATTATTTTCAGAGTTATCCTCTAATGCTAACCATCTAAAGCATTACTTTCAGAGTTACTAACTAATGCTAACCATCTAAACCATTATTTTCAGAGTTATCCTCTAATGCTAACATTTTAGGTAGGCATTGAATGCTAATCTACTAAAGCATTATTTTCAGAGCCATATAATTCTAACCACTCCATAAAGCTTTTTTCCAGTCATCTAACACACACTAGCAAAGAAACCTTTTTTTTCCAGATTCGTCTAATGCTAACCCATTATAAAGCATTTTTCAGAGCTATCTAACCAATAATATAACACTTCCTCAGAGCAATATGATGCTAACTAGCTAAATTTTGAATGAGCTCCTTAATGCTAACCAACTCAAAGCTTTTTCACAGCAATCTAACCAGCGATAAAACATTTTCCAGAGCTATCTAATGCTCTCAAGCTACACTTTTATGAGATCCTTAATGCTAACCAACAAATAAAGTACTGTTTTTCAGAATCATCTAATGCTAACCAGCAAAATACAACCAAAAATAATGACCATAATGTGGTCTTCAATTCATGCTACTGAATTTAGCATACTGCATTTGAGTGGAGAGTTGACGTAGGTGTTGAGGTAAGCTGCACCGTTATCTTCCTCCAACACTTTTTAGGGTCCATCTAAAAAAAAAAAAACCTTTAATAAATGATTGATTTGAGTCCTATTTATGGTGAATGAGCACATTTTCCTTTCACTAAGTGCACTGAAAAGACCTGGACTGCTAAAAAGCGTTTACATTTCTGTGGAGGAGAAGGACATTTACAGCAAGTTAGGCCTGGTGTTTGATCTTAGGCATTAGTCCTGAAATTCAACGTAAGTCTCAGACTGAGGACGCAGAAGAAGGGGCACACACTGAGGTCGGGTAGTGTGTGTGGGCTGCCCCGTCTGCCAGCTTCTCTGTTTTCTGCATTTATGATTTTCTGATTTATTCATGACACAGAGCTTTGATCCACAATAGCACCTTTCATTCAGCCTGGACTCAATTACGTCTCTATTCAGTCTGAGGGAGACACACTCTTTCTCTCTCTCTCTCACACACACACACACACACATTTTAATCAACTTTGATAGTCTATGATAATAAGCAACATGAATAACACTGATAACAGGGCCTCTGATGTCCTAATGAATACAGGCCAGTATGCTTGCGTGGACGCAAACAGGCACCCTGCCGTCATCCACACCAACATACACACAAACAAGCCGAGCACACAACAGATTACAGAAACATAAACATTTGTAAATAGAACTCTCTTCACCCATGCGAGGGATTACCATGTTAATAACAATAATCTAAACAGGATGGTGCTTGATAAGGCCTTATTCCCTTTGCAGATGAATTGAAACATATTTCATGAGGGGATCAAGCAGAAAAAAACAGAAACCAATATAAAATGTAGGTCACTGTCCCCTGCTGCCTCGTCTCATACATTCCCTCTCTTAATAAAAGGCCTAATTCATTTCTAATCATCTGAACATCTTGTACGTCTGTCACATCCTTGCACTGCAAGCCAAAGCTCTGCAGTAGAGCAGTAGGGCGCTACACCATTGAACCTCCACTGCAAAGCCTCTATGCTGCTTACTGTTTTTCTTCAGGCTGAAAGTTAATTAACACTTTCAGTCCAAAAACATTGTGGTGTTAAAACTGCTTTAACTGCCGGACTGAACGTTCAAAGTGGCACTCACTGTGATGATCATGGTGTAAAACAGGACATTAAAACATTTTTTTTAGCAAATCTGGCTGATTTTTAAGAACATTTGAGAGAAGAGACAGAACTAGGAGGCCATGGGGCTTATCATCTCAAATAACCATCATATATAGTGGAGTAAATTTGAGTTTAGACCTTCCTATTACTTTACGCTGTCCACAGTGGCATCCGTTCAAAATTTCCAGGCAAACCTTTTAGTAAACCTTAATTCAAATAGTCCACTTTAGATGCTTTGTAGATGCTTTCGAGTTACATTGAACTAAATATCTACTCAACTGACTATAATTTCCTTTAACTCTAAACCTGGTTCTAATCCCAACCCTGACCTTAAGTGACTCTTATTAGTCACACAACAGGGAAATGTCCCCTCCATATTTTAACCCATCTGTGCAGTGAAACACCACACATTAGTAAATGCACACACATTAGGGGCAGTGAACACACTTTCCCAGAGCAGTGGGTATCTGCAGCACCTGGGAGCAGTTGGAAGTTGGGTGGTTTGCTCAAGGGCACTTCAGTCACATACTGTCAGTTACGAGGTTCCCTAACCTCCAGCCTATGACTGCCCTATTCCTAACCTCAACCCAAAACCTAAGCCCAACTCTCACCCTGGTCCAGCCCTAA
Source organism: Pygocentrus nattereri (assembly GCF_015220715.1). Lineage (NCBI taxonomy): Eukaryota > Metazoa > Chordata > Actinopteri > Characiformes > Serrasalmidae > Pygocentrus > Pygocentrus nattereri. The sequence goes on from NC_051214.1 coordinate 25,423,631, forward strand.
CCCTGGTCCAAATCCTAACTGTAACCCCACCACTGTTATGAATCTACTGAGTACAGTTTATTAACAATTTGAACATACATAGATAGGGGACTATACTGGACTATCCAAATAAAGTGAGACCAGCATTTTTAATATCCCAAATACAATGTATGTCCAAAAGTATCCAGACACGCCTTCTAATTAGCAAATTCAGCTACTTTAAGGTGCACCTATTGGTGATACAGGTGCTCAACTGCTTGCATTATCTCCACAGAAAAACATTACCAACAGAGTGAGATGCTCTGGAGCAGCCAAGCCCCAAAGCCAGCACCAACTAGAGGGGTATAAATCCCTCCAGAACTAGGCTGTAAAGCAGAGAAACTGTTCTCTGGAGTGTTGGAGCTCCACTGAGTACCTTTGGGATTAGCTGAAGTGGAGTTTCAGAATCCAACAGCACTATCTGAGCTCACTAATGCTCTTGTTCCAACATCTAGTGCAAAGCCTTTAGAGAAGGACAGAGGTTGTTACTGCAGAAAAGAGAGATAAACTCCCTATTAATAGCCTTGATTTCAGAAGAAATGTAGAGCAGGTGTCTAAAAACTTTTGGACATACAATGTACATTTGGTTAAGGCAGCACACTAAGCTCCAAAAGATCATTTCGTGATCCAACTGGAATTCCATAAAGTAATTATTTTGGTCTATTTTGGTTTATTTTAAACTGGACCAGTTCTTTTTTTCACACATATTTGAGTGACAGTTCGACATAATTTCCCAAAATAGGCCACGTGTACCCCTGCACAATTTAGTGTACAACAGCACCAGAGTTAGGAACCTGTGATCTAGTACTGGAAGATCTTTACTGGCTTTATTTCATATGACAAGCTTGATGTGGAAGCAGTTCTGAAATTTCTTGCCAAACAAAAACTCAGTTTACACTTGGTCATTTAGCACAGCTAGAATCTGGATTGTATCCTGGTATAGTTTTCGTAGTCAAATGCATCTCCAGTCAGTCATGATAAAGCAGGTGCTTTATTTATTTATGATTTGTATGTACAAATCAGCTCATAGCATGGCAACTAATTGCCTGTGTTGTTCCTTGTTTGTGTTTTTCCTGTTATGTGTAAAACATGGTGGCCTTAATTTTCTTAAACTTAAGTTTACAAAGGACATTTGTTTTAGGGCGTTTTCACACTTGGGCCGTGTCAGTGCCTGAAGTGGACTCAGACCGCTGAGTCGTGTTTTTCTGTGCATATGTGAACAAGCCAAACAAACTAGGACCCTTCTAAACAGCCCCAAAAACCTCGAGAGATGGTCTCAGTTCGGTTCGTTTGTTGTTTAAGTGGCTTGATTGATTTGTGCATTGTGAAAACAAAATGGATCCAGTCTGCTTTTGCTTTGCTTTATGGTGAAGACCATGAGGCTCAGAATACACAGAGCCACAGTCTTCCAGCACTTCAGCAGTTAAAGCAGACCACCAATGGTCATTTATAAGGTTCTACTGAGGGTAAAGCCTGTCCGTGATCTCTGACAAGACAGCAGCCTGACATATTAGAGCAATAACATGTAAAAGCCCCCATGATTTTACCATGTTAAAGGCTCACGCTGGGAACACAGAGTTTTAGCTGCTTTCACACTTAACGCTAAATGAAAATGAAAACTCACCGCTTCTCTTTCAAACACTACTTCATTGCAGACGTGGATTTTTGCCGAGTGAAGCTCAATAATGACACGCAGGGCCATTTTACAATTTTGCACGTTGCACCATGGGCAATCTTTCAGTGCAGGGAATTGGAGAGGAGCTGGCATGTCTGGTAGTTCCTCTCGCCAGCCGAAAGGTTAGCTTTATCAGACAAGGCTGCCCACTTTGAGAGCTCTGCGCACATCATGAGTGGTGTGAAAGGGGTCTGAGCTCTAATGGAGTTGTGGTCTGAATAAGATGTGGTCTGAGATCTCATCAGTGCTAAAAAGGATCAGAAAGAAAACTGAGTCCTCTTTATAGTTCACTTACATTAAGAACACAATAAGAGCTGAGGTCATTTGCACTTGGTTCCCTTTCAGGTTCACTTTGACAGAACTCAGTTAGGTTCATTTAAAAAGAATAACATGTGAAAACACACTTAGCCAGCACGGTTGTGGACCACATGCGTTGTGATGTAATGTATTAGGAGGGGGTTTCGACATCAGCCAGGGTTTGAGGGATTAATTCTTATGACATCTGTCTAAAATGCATCTCCGAACAACAACTGAAGTTTGCTGAATATAATCCTCATACTCAGGATGAATGAAGCCAGACAAGTTGGTCTGAGCGACTATTCTGAATCATGCGTCCACATCTGCCCTGCATATTTTGTGTACTTTCCCCATTCTAAGACTCCTGATCCAGCTAATCAGCTGATATTAACAGCTCTTCCTGAGTTGCGTTGGTGTATTAGAGCAGGGCAGCACTAACATGTCCAGGACAGCAGTTACTCCATGACCAGGAGTGTCAACAACTGTATTATGTGGAAGTCTATGTACTCACCTGTGTCCCCGCTTTATGGGAGGAGACAACCTCACGAACGAGGCGGAGCTCTGAAGGGGTGACTCCGCCCACCAGGACAAGAAACAGTAAAGGGTGATCACTCGGGTGGGGCCGATTGACCTACAGGACAGAGGGACAGTTGTGAACAATAATGAGTTTAACGTGTCTGTTTGCTTTAATTCATCCAAAATTTGATTGAGAACATTCTCTCTCTCTCTCTCTCTCTCTGTCTTTTTCTCTCCACTCTTGCCATTTCTCTCCCAGTTTCTCTCTTAATCTTTCTCTCACTAACTCTCATTTCCTCTCTCTCTCCTTATATCACACTATTACTTCTCTCAATAACCTTCTCCTCCTCTCTCACACTTTCAAACACTTTCTTTCTCTATCACTCTTCCCCCCCTTCATACTATCACTCTCCTTCTCTCACCATTTCTCTCTTATTTTTTCTCCCACTATCTCTCTCACTTTCTCCTTTTATCACACTATCACTTTCTCTTTTAATCACTTTCTCCCCTCTCTCACACTTTCAATCACTTTCTTTCTCTTTCTATCACTCTTCCTCCTCTCACACTATCACTCTCCTTCTCCCTCTCTGGCACGTCTTCTCTTTCTATCACCTTTCTTTTGCATGTTCTTGCACTTTCTTTTTTTGACTCTATCAGTCACTCTCTCTCTCATTCTTTCTCCCTCTATTTCTCTTGCTTTTTCCATGTTCTCTTTCTCCCCTCACACTTTCTCTCTTCTTCTCTTGCCCTCTCTCTCTCCTGCCCTTTCTCTCTTTCAATCACTCCCTCTCATTCTTTCCTCCTATATTGCTCTTTTTCGCTTAGTTTCTCTCTTTCTCCCCTTTCTCATTCTTTCTCATTCTGTCCTGCACTCTCTATCATTCTTTCTCCTTCTCTCTTGCACCCTCTCTCAAGCTTTTACTGTCACTTTCTTTCTCCCTCTCTCACTCTTTCTCCCCTCCTCTATCTTGGTATCTTGTACTGTTGCTGTGCTTCATTATAATCACTGGGAATCAAGTCAATAAATGAGCTATAAAGTTTCCATTTTTAACTTTGATTACTGGGATAAACTACTCAAACATCATGACTGTGCAAATGCACAACAGACACCAGGTTTTCCCACAGTTTTTATCAGGAGGTAAAGCAACTGTCCTCAACATGGAGCAGTAGGTGGACATGAACATGCGTAAATATTTAATAGCAGAAATAAACAAATGTTTGTATATATATGCTTAAAAGCAAGTTAACCACTGAACAGCCAGAATGTTACTAATGCTTATTGCTGTTGTCGGACGAAAACCTTGTATCCCCATTTTGTTTAGGTTGTTTTTTAATTTTGAACATACTCTGAAAAAAAAAATCTGGTTCCATTGACTTACATTAAGAGTAAAGTCATTTTTATCATCTTCTATAAAGTTAGAATTTTATAGCCTTAAAACACATATTATAGCATTACATTAAGGTAATTAAATAATAATATTGTATTTCCCATCGCTTTTAACGTAACTTCACACAATGATCCATACTATTCTGTAAACCACAATGACAAGCCCGTGGGACCTTAATGAAAACCTGGATGTGGTTTGTGTAAACTGAGACAAATTCTGGATATGCATTTATAGAACAGATGACTATTGACTTCTAATTTACATTTACGGCATTTGGCTGACACTCTTATCCAGAGCGACTTACAATTTGATCATTTTTTACATAGGTAGGCCAAGGTGGTGTTAGGAGTCTTGCCCAGGGACCCTTATTGGTGTAGTGTAGGGTGCTTGCCCTGGTGGGGGATTGAACCCCAGTCTACAGCGTAGAAGGCAAAGGTGTTAACCACTACACTAACCAACCACTAATGTTTACTAGCAATGTTTAGCCTCAGTGCTAAACACCAAACATATCTTGTCTAATTAACTACATCTGTTGGGAGTTGACTACTGTCTAAATTTGATTTCTCGTCAAATTATTCCTTAAAGATTAACAGCTGAATAAATGGTGAGCAGTACAAGGCATTATGCATGCAGACCTGCTGGTCAGTCTTTTTCTCTCTCACTTTCTAACTCCAGCAGTGTAGTGAGTCAGACTTCAGTTAGAGGGCTGGGGTGAGATTGGACATTTCCACACAAACACAGCTTGAACCCATCCATTATGACTGACACATGCACACATACACAGAGGCAAAGGCTCACATCCACAAAGGAATAAAGACGAGCCAAAAAGTGCACGTACACAGAGAGAGAAGCACAGACACTCTCTGAAATACACACTCAAAAGGAGCCAAAAAACACACACACACGCTCTCGCACACATGCAGATGCTTGGTTTGAGCAAGCCACGCTGGAGCTCGGTCAGTCCTGCTGTGCGTGATTGGCCTGTCAGACATAATGACAGTGTGCGATTGGCTGAGTGGAGTGGCGAGTCTGTGAATAGTAATCAGGCAATCAGAGGGACAGGCGCAGGAGGGCAGGGCCTGAAGATAGGCTGCAATGCAACGTGCTGCACTGGAAACTAACCTGGCATGGACAGACATGTGTTTCAGAGAAAGAAAGAGGAAAAACAGCCAGACGAATGAACATTTGCATAGCATGCATGTGGCTTTGAAGGTTTCATCTAATGCTTTATCGATTAAGATATTATCTAAGGGTCATTTAACTCTCCAAGACCAATATAATTAGACTGGTTCATGACTGTATGTGAGCGTGTGTGCGTGTGAGGGTGTGTTAGACACACCTCAATACAGACACATACCCCAAAGGACGAGAACACATACAGCATGAACATGTGCACCTGCAGCAACGTTTTCACATCACCACAAAGACACACACCTACCTTTTGCCATGTGCATCAGACAGACATATATAGAAAATTAGAGTGAAAAGTTGGAGATAGACAAGAAAGACAAGGGGATCGAGACAGCAATAGAGAGATAGAAAGAAAGAAAAAAGAGAAAAACAAAGAAAAGGAGAAAGATTTATTTATTTATTTATCCTCAGTCATTATGCACAGAGCAAACAGCACTTCACCAGACTAATAGGGTAGGCTGTCAGTTCTCTCAGCACTGAGAGCAGAAGATTTGTTCTATGATAATAAAGCACACACAGCCTGGGTGTGTGTAAGTATGGTTGTGGAGGAGAGGGGTTAGTGAAAAAAGCTATAGACAAGCTCCAGCAGCTCTCAGCTGAGTGTGCTGGTATGTAATCAAGGATAATGCAGTAGAGTTTACATAACAACCTCCCACAGCTCGGAATACCAGTTCAGTTCAGTCTCCGAGACTCAGCCCAGCCTAGCCTCACTCACCCCTGGGTATGACTGACCTCAAACTTGTAACTAACTAAAAGTCATCCTAAACTATTTTCATGACTAACTATAATCCACCACAAGCTATAACAATTACAATGTACTGTAATTAGCCCAAAACTATACATACAACTAACATTACATCTCACCCCAAACTACACCTACAACTAACTTTACTTCATCTCAAACTACACTTACAACTAATTATAACTCACCCCAATCTACACTTGTAACTGTCTCACTCCAAACTACACCTATAACTCATTACAACTCACCCCAATCTAAACCTGTAACTGTCTTACTTCAAACTACACCTACAACTCATTACAACTCACCCCAATCTACACTTGTAACTGTCTCACTCCAAACTACACCTATAACTCATTACAACTCACCCCAATCTAAACCTGTAACTGTCTTACTCCAAACTACACCTACAACTCATTACAACTCACCCCGATCTACACTTGTAACTGTCTCACTCCAAACTACACCTATAACTCATTACAACTCACCCCAATCTACACTTGTAACTGTCTCACTCCAAACTACACCTATATCTATTTCACCCCAAACTACGCCTATAACTCATTACAACTCACCCCGATCTACACTTGTAACTGTCTCACTCCAAACTACACCTATATCTATTTCACCCCAAACTACACCTACAACTCATTACAACTCACCCCGATCTACACTTGTAACTGTCTCACTCCAAACTACACCTATAACTCATTACAACTCACCCCAATCTACACTTGTAACTGTCTCACTCCAAACTACACCTATATCTATTTCACCCCAAACTACACCTATAACTCATTACAACTCACCCCAATCTACACTTGTAACTGTCTCACTCCAAACTACACCTATATCTATTTCACCCCAAACTACGCCTATAACTCATCACAACTCACCCCAATCTACACCTATAATTGTCTCACCCCAAACTACACCTAACCATCTCACCCCAAACTATACCTATAACTAATTCTCACTCTAAACTACTACTCTCATCCTAAATATACCTATAACCAACTATAATTGGGCAGTCATGGGCTGGTTAGGAAGTTGGCCCTGTGACCGGAAGGTTGCTGGTTCGATCCCCAGTGCTGACAGTCCATGACTGAGGTGTCCTTGAGCAAGACACCTAACTCCCAACTGCTGCCCCCTTGTGTGTGTGTGTGTGTGTGTGTGTGTGTGTTTGCGCGTGTGGGTGCTGACTAGTGTGTATGTGGCGTTTCACCACGGATGGGTTAAATGCCCCGTTTGTGGGATTAAAAAAGTATCACTTAACTTATAAGTTACCCCAACTACATCTGTAACTAATCATAACCCACTCCAAACTACACATATAACCAACTCTCACACCAAACTACACCTATAACTATCTCACCCCAAACTACACCTAAAACTATCTTACTCCAAACTACACCTGTAACTCTCACCCCCGACTAGACCTATAACTATCTTACTCCAAACTACACCTATCACTATTTTATTCCAAACTACACCTATTTCGCTCCAAACTACACCTATAAGTATCTTACTCCAAACTACACCTACAACTAACATTCCATTTCACCCCGAACTACATATAACAAACTCATCCCAAACCCCTACACCTGTAACTGTCACTACCAAACTACACCTATAACTGTCACCCCAAACTACACTTATAACTGACTTACTCACCCCAAACTACACCTATAACTGTCACCCCAAACTACACTTATAACTGACTTGCTCACCCCAAACTACACCTATAACTGTCACCTCAAACTACACTTATAACTGACTTGCTCACCCCAAACTACACCTATAACTGTCACCTCAAACTATGCCTACAACTATCTATAACTCATTCCAAACTACACCTATAACCATCTCATTCCAAGATACACATATAACCATCTATAACTCACTCCAAACTGTACCTACCACTAACATTCCATCTCATCCCACACTGCACCTATATCCAGGGTTGAGATGTAACAGAATACATGTATTGGGAATATATATTCAGAATTCAGAAATTAAGTATCTGTATTTAGTCCAAGTTACATTTTGAAAAGGCCGTTTTCAGAATACAGTTACCGTTTACATTTGTAGGAGAATACTTATTCCCAAAATAATAATTAAAAAAAGGACTACTATTTCCCCAAAAAACAGAGAGACACTTGAAAGAGACCCATGGGACTGATAAACTTTGAAATTTCAGTATACTGCCTTAATGCTCCTTAATTCTGCTTAATTCACCCTCAATAAGAACCTTTGGTGAACCCTTAATAAGACATGATTAACATCTGGCCTGCATTATTGCATTTAACTGAAATGGTTTATGTTTGTTAGATTATGTGAATGCGTTCTTCAGAACACACAAAGAACATCTGTGGCTGCTCACAGCATGTAATACAGCAGTCAGTTTGGTCAGAGGCTCCTTTGCATATTGCAGATTGTGATACTGTGTCGATAATGTAAAGGCTGATCCTGTGATAATAATTAGCAAAGGCCATACTGTCCAGCCCTCACACTTAGGTACATGTTTGTGTATTATCTGGTATATTTGGTATCATATATACTGTATATGTGTATTTGTGCGTGCATGCTACCTTCATAAACATGCTGAAGCCGGTCTTTAGCAGATCAGTCAGTCCTCCTGAAGTGTGTTCTATGTCAGGGCACTCAGGCCGGTTCGGGTTGAAGATCTCTTCTAGGACCTGCTTCAGGAATGGACGATATGTGGCCTGCACAGATAACACAAAACGGGATTAGGGGTATTAATCCAAGAGTGCTATGGGGACATGGGGGCTCAGAAATAGCACCAAACACACACACTCACACACACACACACACAGAAACACACAAACACCCAGGGTAGCATCCAGGCTCTGCTGATTCTGGGATTAGTATGCATGAAGGAAGACTCATCGCTGAAAGAGCTCCCATTGAGATGACCTCAGTGTGCCGAGCTGGATCAGAGAAGAACGCGCAGGGATGCATGTGTTTATACCAGTGAAGCAAAGAAGGATATATATGTGAGCATATGAGAGGCTTCTGTTCATGAGAGGTCAATGCTTCACAAAAAAACAAACTACAGAGCAAAATCAGTCAGAATCAAAAATTTCAGGGCTGCCAAATTTAAAAATACATCTGCACGTATATTCAAAAAGTTGCATTTAAAACATTGCAGATACAAAAGTCTAACTAAACCAAAGAGATAGTTGGCAAAAAAACAACAACAAAAAAAAAATTTTTTCCTTTACCTCAACTGCAACCGATGTGCAAACTCGTCTGATATTTGCGTCTTTAATTTTTTTCGTAGGAATAATGTAGCTAATGTAATGGAAGCATTTAGCCTCCTATTAGCATTGTGCAAATGACATGCCTAAAACCATGTTGACTTGCTAAGCAATCCCTAAAAGCCTTGCTTATGAGAGTTTCTGACACTATATGATACACTGTTAAATAAAAAAGAATGTAAAATTATTTTGAATTGCTTAATTAGTAGCAGCCTGAATTTTATCTGTGATTTTTTATTGTACATTGTTCATCTGATGACAATGGATGATTATACTGATCAGATTATCCCCTGTAATTAAATTAGCATCCTTTCAATATAGTATATTTTTAAATATTTTTCTTACATTTAAGAATATCTTTCTTTGGCTTTTGTGTCTCTCTGAGGTCTGTAGTCTGTTTATGTGGTTTTTGGTCTCTTTTCAGACATCATGACGCTTGGAGGCTTATAATTCCTTCAGAACGTTATTGTAACATGAGAATAGGACTTGTTTATGCCCATCTCCAAAGTATACCAGATATGGAGCTGGAACTGGGTATTTCCATCATTGTGTAACTGGGGGAAATATGACTGGAGATTTCTGGGGACCCTTTAAGCCCTTGGGGCTAACTGAGAGCGCTGTTGCAGGTGTCATTAGAATATGCATGAGGCACATTTTTGTTTTTGACTAAACTTAACCAGTGACTGGGTAATATTCTCAATTCCCCTCCCTCATCTCTCTCTCTCTCTCATTTGGCTTTTGAGCTTTTCTACTTCAGATATGTTGCATATATGTTCTTAATAGTGCCTTCCTTTTACTGTTCCTGTAATCCTGAAAAAAAAAAAAAATTAAAATTTGCACTTCTTTTATGCAAATTCCAATCTGTGATCTTCTATTCTTTGCATTTGAAGTATATGACAGGTATTATAAATGGGAATTTATCGTACATTTCTATTTTTTTTATCTTATTTATGTCATGTGAATTGACCAAGCATAGCAAAAGTGTTCCACTGCATGGACTCCATGAATGGTTTGCAGTCCAGACCTGTATTTTATATGCAATGCAGACAGGCTTACATAACCATCCATTTTATTCTCAATGTGCTAATGTTAGCGCCTATGCAAACTCCATGAAAAAAAACTAAACTACACACACACACACACACACACACACACACACACACACACACACACACACACACACACATTTTAGTCAGCTTTTATACTCTATGATAATAAGCAACATGAATAACACTGATAACAGGGCCTCTCTCTTTCTCTCTCTCTCTCTCTCTCTCTCTCTATCTATCTATCTATCTATCTATCTATCTATCTATCTATCTATCTATCTATCTATCTATCTATCTATCTATCTATCTATCTATCTATCTATCTATATATATATATATATATATATATATATATGTGTGTATGCTAGCAATTCAGTGCTGCTAAGCCACACAAACAAGCCAATCTATTTTGAAATTCTAGATGACCCAGCTGAGGGCCATAAACCCAGAGCTTGAAAACTATGGTTCCCGAAAGTTAAGCTCTGTGTAATGAGCAGTTCCGGAGGAAAGGCCAGAGACGGTGGTCATTAATGTTAGAGACGTAGGAGAATGTTTAAAGCTTGGAGTACTGTTATCTGTGAACAGTCATCATCGACAGCACATATAGCAAAAGTGCTGCTGTTTTTAGAGATGAACAATGATAATAATAACATGATGAGTCATATATTGTGAGCGTACTGACTGAGGAATGTAGGGCCACTCCAATCAACAGCTTCTGTTAAGCTTTGACTAGTAACGGTCAAAAATAGCACCTGCTCAGTTCAGCACTGACCTCTAGATAATGATGCATGCAGTAAGGAATGTGGGTGCGGGTGTGCGTGAGGGGACAGCACAATGTAAAATCTGTTTTAGGGCACATATTTCTGCCTGTTTAAGACTCTAAATAGACAAAGGATATTTTATGGGGTCCCACAATGTATACAATATCTGAGTATACACCAAAAGACAGTAACTACTTGAATCAAACCACAAAGATTACAAAAAATGGAAGAATAATGAATGAATGAAAGAAGTCAGTAAACAGTCAGGCAGTCTAAGTTGTGTAACGTTTAATATGATATTGAATGGTGTTATGAAATGCTGACTGAGTTAGTAATTATACATACATATGTAAATGAGACTATAAACACTAAACAGTTTATACTTACATGCAATATTGTGCTCTCTAAAATAGCTACATGCACTCTACAAGTAAAGGACCCTAAACGGGTCTCATCTGTTAGTGCCTTTATTTACAGAAGCATAGCAGAATTAATGAGACTATCCTATAAAAAGTTTTAAAAAGTTATTTTAGCTTTAGTTATGAAAGGATGATAAGCTTGCACAGTAATAACTCAGAAATAACGAATTAAACAGCATTTTTTTCTCCGTGGTCTGCTAGTTTCTTTAAGGGTCCGTGTGTAGCACCTAAAAGCCTGTTAAAAACATCACCACGACTGTGATAAGAAAGGCCACTTGCTTAGAAATAGTACAAATAATCTGAAATGGACATGAAAGGCCTCCATAGTCATACTGACAGACTAGTTGTCAATTACAAACAGTCCTTTATCATCAATTCTCATTGATTCCTCCAGATTGAGACATGAGACTAAAGAAAGGATTCCAGTCTTTTCCAGATATGAAATCAGACACTTTTCACTTGCAATGATCACCGTTAGTATATTACTGTGTGATAATGTCGAATGTTATTGACAACAGAAAAGACAGAGTACAGATGGCACGTAGCTTTCATTATTTCTGTTTTCCTTTTCTCTCCTGTGGTCCACCTATGACATCTGTGGGGGGTATACACCAATGAGGCATAAGATTATGACCACCTCTTTGTTTCTACGCTCATTGTCCCTTTTATCAGCTCCACTTACTGTATAGGTTCACATTGTAGTTCTACAGTTACAGACTGTAGTCCATCTGTTTCTCTGATACTTTGTTAGCCCCCTTTTACCCTGTTCTTCAGTGGTCATGACCCCCATGGACCCTCACAGAGCAGGTACTATTTGGGTGGTGGATCATTCTCACCTCAGTGTCACTGCTGGACTGAGAATAGTCCACCAAATCAATGTACAAAAAACATGACAATTTTTACATGACAATTTTCCAACCTTTCTTCATCCCTGGCTGTTACAGAGTGATGTATGTAAATGACCTCTGTTCTGATTGGCTGTTCTGTATTCTGCCTTATTAAGAAGGCAATCAAGAGTGAAGCAGTTCTTAAGGCTTCAGCGTGAATGGTTGGAGTGAAACTGTTTTGTGAATCTGAACTGTGGTAAAACAGGCTGATAAATGTAAAATCATTACATATTTACATATGAAACAAACAGGCTGTTTTTGCAGCTTAGTTTCTATAGGTGAACCACATGTACTGGGGAGTGAAAAATATGTTCTCAACTTCTAATAATGTTTACATACAACATCAAATTTTTATTTTAAAAAAGTGAGGAAATAAAATGTTTTCATTATATGGACCAAGTGTGTATTGCTGACCTCCTGTTGAAATTTACTACTTTCCAAAGTCACATGAAATTCACATCATACTAACTCGTGCCTGTACAGTGTTAGGTAAGGAACACACATTCTACATTCTATTTCTCACTTATTAATTTATATATAGGACCATTTTTATAGGTCTGTTGGTTAATTTATCATGGAATTTACCATGAAATGTTCATAAATTGTAAATGGCAGTTGGCATTTTAAAAGTGTTCTGATATGACAGTGGCTTAATATCATGATATGCATGTATTTGTTTAGTCCATATTTGTGAATTTGCATTAGGTTTGTTGGATAAAGTCATGCTCGTCCAAAAACCTTGAGTCTCCATTTTTGGTGTTTTTTTTTTTTTTTTTACTTTTTTTTTTTTTTTTGTTGCATAATTTGAAAACTCTAGCTACTCTTTGCACTGCATTCAAATTTGATAAATTGGACAAATTGAAATTGTCCAAATTCACTTTAAAAGAAATCTTGTCACATTAACTGCCATTACAATTTAAGAATGTTTTTTTCTTCTGCTGTACAGTTACAAATTTAGAAATATGAGGATGATACGTGTGTTTACACAGAAGAGTGTAAAAACAGACATATTAGGGCTACATCGACATCAATACTGGAATTGGGTATCAAGACAATACTGCGCTCATTTGGTCATAAAACGAGTGCAGCTGAGGATTAGGTTTTGAGTTGAGGTTAAGGTTAGTATTAGGGCCTTAGTGAGGATTAGGGTTAGGTTTTGGGTTTAGGTTAAGGTCAGGTTTAGGATTGGGGCCAGGATTAAGATTAGGGTGAGGGTTAGGATTAGGTTTTGGGTCGAGGCTAGCGTCAGGATTAGGATTAGAGCAAGGGTTAGGATTAGGTTTTGAGTTGAAGTTAAGGTTAGGGGTAGGATTAAGGCCAAGATTAGGGTTAGGTTTTGGGTCGAAGTCTGTAAGGTTAGGTTCTGCATAATGAAAGTAACATATTAACACTACATCTGCTTAATGTAAGTAATGTATCAACAGAACAGATATTTACTTCAGTGTATTCAGATGGTTCACTACTGCTGCTTCACTGATATGTTGTTGATGTGTTACTGATAACCTGTTAAGAGCTTATTAATCCTCTACAAATCACCGCTCCTAATAAAGTGTTTCCGGTTACTCAGTATAGTATCGGACTCGGTATTGGCAAGTACCAAAAAAATAGGTACTTGTACTCGCTGCATCCCTAGAACACATACACTGAAAAGATCAAATGGTCTGTATTTAGGTTAATAAAACACAGACCTATTAAATATGTAATAAAAAGTGGCATGTAATGGGTGCTCTAAATGTGATTCAACATGACCTGACCTGCTCCACCTTACACACCCACACACAGCCTAACACTGTCCTTCTCATAAATGAGATCAGGCTTATGCAGGAATTGCCCATCAGCTATGACAGACATCAATGCCTTTGGCTAAACTATTTCTTAAGCAGGCAGGCTGACTTATGACTCCCACCCACCTGTTTTTAAAAAACTCCACCCTGCTGATCTTGCATCAAGACCTTATGCCTCTACCTGAAGCTGATGTGAGTCAAACACACACCAACCCTCCACCCACTTCCCTTCACACGCATCTATACTCAGTGGATATTCATCACTGACTGTGTGGACTGACAGAGTCCGTCATAGCTTCCACGCAACTATATGCCTTATTCAAAACCAAAGCAGCTAATGAACCTACTACTACAGAAGCCCACCTTTACTAGAAAATGGACAGAGGAGGACACAGTATACAGAAAGGCATCTTAGTTACTGTAAACCCCAGATACATACCTGATCAATAGTCAGACTGCGCAGAGCAATTACCAGCTATCACCTCAGACAAAAACACATAAAAACAGCATCATGCTAACAGAGAACACCCCCACACATACAGAACTCGAAATAACAAAAACAAATTAAACCCTCAATGGAAAAAACCCACATGTCCAATAACACTGCGGGAGGTCATCTTTAGTCATATAATGCAGCTTTACGAGAACACCTACGAATGTTGTCAATACTGACGCAGTGCACATTAATGTTTTTCTACAAATCACTGAGAAGGAAAGAATAACAACAACATGCTCTTCCAGGTCGCAGTGCCACACCTACTGCGTGTTTCATAAAATACAGACAACATGAATAAGCACACCAAGTTGCACCAACATGTCCAGGTGTTCATCGTGCTGAAAACACCTCTGGCAAGCAAAGCTTGGGAGGGAGGTAAAAATGTGTCTACTCACTCTCGATGCATTCCTCCTTTTCAGTGCAAACTCTTTAAGGTGACTGTGATTCATTAAATCTTTCAGTGTCTGATCAACACTGTGAACATGTTTAGGCTCAACAGCGAGAGCCAGAAGTGATCTCAATCCAATTTAACATTCGCTGATGCTTAATACACAGCCTATATACAGACACTTCAGTTGGAAGGCCTTCTTTGTCAGATCTTTCATCTCCTTACTGCGGTTGTGGTAGATGCTGGCTGTAGTTTCTTTGTTAGTTGTGGTTGTACCTTTTTAAGGTATCAGTCTCAGAACCAGGCCACAGAAACATCTAGGATGAGACAAAAGTAATGAAATATCATTTACATAGCTGGACATTCTTTTGCCATTTTATACTCTAGTACTGTGGATTTGAAGCCAGTTTGAAGCCAGGGAGATGATAATATCTGGATTAATTATTTAGAGAATGTGTCAGAATTTGTTCAAACTGATTCTATTTTTGAGCACTAAACATGCAATATGTATACAGGACACCTGCTCGCCCAATGCTCATCCAAGTGTTAATGCATTAATAGTTTGCCTCCTCTTTGCTGCAGTAATGGTCTTCTGGGTAGGCTTTATTTTCGCATTTTGTGTGAAATCACACTGTATAATCATCACCATTTTGTGAATGATCCACCTGCAAGACGCGACAGAAGCCGAGAATGACAAGAGACAGACCTTTAATTCAGTGTTTTCAAACTCTAGGCTTGGAACCCCTGCACTGTATACTGTACTATAAAATATATAAATAAATATATATTATAAAATACTATATAATCATACATTTTAACCAGGGAAACCACAATTATGCAGTGCATAACCTTCTCCTCTTTATGCAACACCATGGGATTCTTTACCCACCCTGCTGTGAAGAGCTGGTGGGCTTCTATGCTTTTAAATGCTTTGAGAGACTCTTCAGAATAGGGAGAAGGGTTGTGTATGAGATAAATATAAATATCAGGAAAACACAAATTGGGTAGCTTTTCCACCAGTTTAAGTGGGAGCAGGAGTTCAAGGGAAATGGTATAAGGATCTCCGCCTGTTTTATCGACTATTTCGAGGTAATGTTTTCTCTTCCAAAGGAGAGTAACTTTAGCCGTCTTTCACCTCTAGTTATGTTTGTGTGGAGCAGCAAAGCCAGAAAGTAGGCCCCAAATATGATGACCAGAAGAGAAAAATCACATGACTGAAACCCTAGGATAGCAGATGTTGAAACATTGCTGTGAGGAGAGCATTACCGAGGTCAGATACTGATGTTGGATGATCAGTTCTGGATCACAAACTGCACTCCACCTCATACCAACTTTTATTATAAGCTACATTATCAACAATGTTGTTTTAAAGTTGTTATTGCGGAAATGAACTAATAAGACAGAGCTTGTGGACTGCTTGTAGTTGAATTGGACCAATTAAAGGTTCTGTGCAGACGCATTTTTCGTTCATTGAGATACAAACAATGTAAATGTTTCCTCAAAGGCACATCAGTGGTTTTGAGGTCTAATTCTGAATCTTAAATATGCTTTTTCAGGTGAAAAGTACATATTTGTATCTTTTGATAATCTAATGTTTTAAAACAGAGCAATAAAATAAAGGTACTGAAGATGTACTGAAGTACTAAAGGTACTGAAATGTACCCTTGAGCCACCCTAGTGACAGGAGGGGTCCTGCCCCAGTGACAGTTTAGTACCTTTAATTCTGAGAGTGCATGCTCAGTGTTCAAGCCACAAGCAACTAAAAGACAAAAGGAAGAACAGAAATTGAGAACATTATGACTAATCTAGAGCAAGGACTAGAGAGTAAATGTGAGTGTGACAGTCTGGGGGGAGCTCAAGTGCATGAAGAGTGATGCTGAGAAAAAATGTGGTCTGAGTGAAGCAGTTAAGCTTCTGAGGGAGGTGAAAAATTGCATACTCTTGCAAACACTTCAGTTAACTATGATACACTTTTCAGTTTCTGCCCAACTTTAGATTGTGCCACTAGTGATCCTGATTTATTTCTGATTTTCTTTATTTCTAGGCTGCTTAAAGACAACAGATTGAATAATAAGTCTTAAATACTGAGACTGAAATCAATAATTGTAATATAAATGATAAAATACAGTAATATAAATGATATATTTTCTCAGTAACGTGCTTTTTTTTTTGATAGATTTGCACTTTCCAGAGTATTATTCATAGATAATAATTTTATTTAGAGTCAAGCTGAGAAATTTCTGAGCAAAGAAATATACTTTGAACACTTTGTATTCTAGTTTTGCTCAGTTTAAATTTATCATATGACTGTGACTGTTTTGTGTTGGTCACAAAGCTGACTGTAGAGATTTATCAAATCTTATTTTAGACCAAGAGCACATCAAAAAGGTGAGAAAGCTGAGTGTCTAGCGATCCTTAGTTTCTATACTGACATACTGTCACTGTGGAAACAAACCTCACCGAGACGAAACATTACTTAATACTCATTACATTGTTTAAATATGCCAAGTTGCTCTTTAAATTGTGTCAAAATTTCATGTTGCATGGACCAGAAAAGGTCCAAAATTACTTATAAAGAAATGTAGATTACATTAACCTACAATAGAAGTTGAGATTGATTTTCATTCTTATGTAAAGGTAACATTATGGAGATACAAGCTTGTGTTCTGACAGTGACAATACGCTAGATGTACTGTCTAGCAGAAGAGTTCTGCTAAATCTGGTACTTTTTTCCTTCTGCTCAAGCTGCTGGAAAGGATACAGTCCTACAGTCTGATTGGCTTAGCTGCATTGAAAGCCATCATAAAATCCATGACATACAGCATAAAAAACCATTGTGCTGTTAATGAATAATCTTTAATTGAATCTCATGCTGCTCACATGGACCACACTTAGATATGATTAACTGTAAAACTGTAGTATAAAAGTCTAAAAATGTCACTTGAATTTAACATGCTTGTTTTTGATTGTGTTTTAGTCAGAAGTAGCATCAAACCCAGGCTGAATCCCAAATGGCTCTGTATTCCCTTAATAGTGTGCTAGCTATGAAAGTTTAGAAATTCAAAGTTTCAAAAATTTAGAAAGCCAAATAGTGCCTCATTTATTGAGTGTGGATGTGTCTGAGTCCCAAATGACTATTTCTGCCCTGTATTTTGCACTGTTGGACTACAGGATCCAGCATTGAAATTCCTACATTGTGCACTACGTAGGGAACAGGGAGCCGTTTGAGATTCAGCTCCAGCATGAGAAGAGTGTGTCAATGGATTGGTGCTAATTAAGACTCAAGTTATCATGTTCATGTTATATACCAAAAAGTAAAAAAATTCATGAAATGACCGCAAGACACAGCGATAGGTGACAGAACATTCCCATCATACAGCAGCCCATGGTTGCATGGCAATGACACCGTACTCTAAAGGAACTACGTCTGTGCGGAATATGTATTTATGTTGATAATTATTAATAATAATTCAAATTATTTTCTGAACAATTGTGTATTTTATCATATTTCATGTTGGCCGCGGTTTTATAAAAGCAATAAGCCACTTATTGCTTTGTTATTTCACTTATACTTGAGTTTAAGTTAAGGCCACTATCCTCCCCATTTACAACACTGCACACTTGTTCAATTACACACTTGTAGCCCATCTTTATCATACAAAATTTGTCCACCCCACTCTACTCCATTCATCACTGGCCAGGGTGCTGCTGAGAGCATATTATTATTTTCCCCACAGCTGTGACATTGGTGTGATAGGGACATGGTAGTGTGTAGAGATTTTACACACCATCATAGCTGGAGTTTTTCACCTATGAGTTTCATTGCTAGGTTTAGAGTTGTCTAGCACTGACCACAGTCTCTGTACACCAGCAAGGCATAGGTGTTTCTAGCAAAGTGACCGGTGTATATTTCTAAGACAAACAGCATATGATAACATCTAAATACAGAGCTCACAGGGATTTACAGCCCCACAGTTCAGTTTAGTGCACACTCAGAAAATATGCAGATAAGCTCCAGTTATGAAAGAACACAAGCAGACTCCAAGAATCTAAAAACAGCTGTTTGGAGCAAATGAATCACTCTAGACAAAAGCTTCAGAGGAGCTGAGAACAGGAGAAGAGGGTTATGGGTAGTGAGGACAGCAGACCGCACTGGTGTGATTTCCCAGAATTCTGTCCTGCTGCTCCGCTCGAGGTTGGGTCTCCAAAATTCCTGTCGATAACAGACACCAGCCATCGATTCTTCATTAACTCACATGCTCGGATGGGTGTGTACGCATGCATGTGTTTATGTGAGCATTTGAGACTGTGCACTAATGCAGGACAGCACATTGTTTGTTAATTGTTTTCATGATGTTGGCTTTTGCAATGCTCATATGATATGCAAATTAGCTTTTGACCAATTATGTTTTTTACTGCATGCTGTGACCACTCACAGCCCTAGATGAGTGTTTCTGTGCGTGTTTTGATGAAAGTGTTCATACAATCCAACAAAAGAGAACGAAATTCCTTTAACTGTTTTACATTTTTTCAGTGATGCATTTCTAATATACACTGAACAAAATGATCTCCTGAATTTGAATTTGGTGTCAAATGTGTACCACTGCATCAGCCTGTATCATTTGTGCATTATTGGCATTATTTTCTAAAATGTCACTGGTGGTGTTCAAACTTTTACATACGACAGTATGATTATTACAACTGAAATACATAGCACAATAATCCAATATTAAAATTTTATCCATATTAGGCAGCCCTACTGTGTATTAACCTGATTATAGTGACTCTTTGTAAGACCAATTATAAAAACTGAAATATATGGGCCCAATCTTTCTCCAGTCTACTCAAACCACTGCATCAAAATCAATCATCATTAGACCAACTATCACACTAGATGCTATCACTCTTGTCTACTCTACACACTACATGGCCTGGTGAAAATGAGCTCTGGAAAAAAGTAGGAAGGTGACAGCATTCCCTTGTAGAGTACATTCCTCATCTGTGTGTGTGTGGAGCCAAAGTCACGCTATGTTCCCAACCTCTCAAACGTAACACATCTGTTTACCATCCTGCGCTCTCCTCGCTTACACAAAAAGGCAGTGTGGTTCGCAAGAAAAAAAAGCTGACTTGGCTTTTTAGAGTCAAATTGCATTTTGAGAGAACATCCAAATGAAACAGCAATTGACCCCCAGCCTACAGAGCTGGACCTGCATTTCAGTCACTAGGAATCAGTCTATACACCAGTGTCTGGCATTACAACTGACAACGGCTTTGTTCACACAGCAGGTGAAAGTGGGCCGAATCTGATCTTTATCTTCATATGTGACACAGATGTGTCTGGGTGTCACTGTGAACAGCAAAAAAAAACTGAATCTGACATTTTTTATTCCAATTTGAGACGCTTTCATATGTACTGGAATCCGACACGTATCCAATGTGCAGCAATGTGACTCAGTCTGAACAGCCAGATTGGAATTCATGTGACTTTTACGTCAATCCAACTCGGCATTCGTCATTATTTCGCGCTGCTGAGACTCAAACACTTAGGTTGATGTTTCTGTACCAAAAAATTAGAAGAGACTTATAGCAACCGCTCTATGTTCGGAGAGATTTTGAAAGAAATGGCAGTGTTAAAGAGCCCAGCTGCCAACCATTGGAACTTCATTGGAACTCCAGGAGCAACTGGGGTTTGCTGGCAGTCATGATTGTTTATCTCTGGATGAACCACATGAAGCAACATGAAACATTGTTCTTTTGCCCATGTGGGTCAGTTTAGGAGCTGATCTGTTCAGACTAATGTAGCTTACAGATCACAATTAAAAGAAATTGTAAACAGCCATACAAAAAAAACCTCAGATTTGGTGAGTTTGGGCCGCTTTTACCTGCTGTGTGAAAACGTAACCTTCTTTATTATCATAAATGTCAGCAATGCCTGTGTTATAGTTTGTACCTGATGCATTTATTTAGGAGATTTTCTGTCATCACCACAAAGTCTGGTTCATACTGGATGCTGTGTCAGTCACTAGAAATCATTTTACGCACTGATAAAATACACAACTCTGACTAACATGCTGAAACTGTATCATTCCTAAAAGTGAGGTCGAGACTCAAACATTCAATCAATCAGGACAAGAAGGTGTATTACCGCACATGGTAGGGCGTTCAGACAAGCAGGCAATGGTAGAGAAAATCCCAATTGTGCCATTGCTTATGATGGCTTAAGGCCTCAGCAGACTTCTTGCAGTGACAATGTTCACCTGGCTTCAACAAACAATGTAACATAACTGGAAACAACTAACAACTGTAGATGTCGCACTGAGGCTTCATTTGCACTTTGCAATTTGTGTTGTGCACCAGGCAGTTTGTGACTGGTCGGTAACAAAAGAGGCGTGCCATGAAACAAAGACGGACGACTTTGCAGAGCTCTGTTTCGCAAGAAGTATGCCAAGAGCTTTCACAGACACCAATATTTCACTGTGAAACGCCCACTTGTTAAATAAACAATGGATACCTCTTAAATGTAAGATGCCAAGTGTAGTAAGCACCAAAACATATAGGTTTTCTTATATTTAGGTTCACAAGAGGATGAGGCTGAAGGTGACTTTCTATTCGCCAGCTTCTTGTTCAAATTTTCACGTTCTACCTTAAATGATGGCAGCATTCTGGATACGGCTGTCGCCACAGTGAGAACTGTGAAAGAATCATTTTCCAGTAGTCATGGAACTTACAGCATCACCTGTTGGAGTGAAGCACCACGACAGGCAACACAAAATTGCCTGTATGAGAGCTTGTAAGCTTGCGAAGGTGCATTTGGCTTCATGCAACCCTCAAGAATTTTGTTTCGCATGAAGTATGCCAAGGTCCTGACTCTGCCAAACAGTCATCTAGAGCTTAAAGAGTGATGCTGGCCTTGCATTATATACGTGCTATACTAAGTACTGTTTAGGACGAAGGCAATTATTTAGCACAAATCTCCACTGTGCTACAGTGGTGAAGCCTGGGGGTTGGTGGAATAGAAAGTTTTGGTCCTGATGTGAAAGGATTTTGCAGGGAAGCTAAAATTTAGTGAACAGCTAATCTTAGCTAGCTGCACAATTAATTTTTTTACCCCTATGTGCGACAAGCAACATTACATAGACCCAGGACTATTTCTTCCATTTGTCATTTCAGAAAGAAAACAGTTTACTGTCTTGTTTTCTTCTGGCTCAACCTTCAGGACATTCACAAATTCGTGAGGTTAAAGTTCATCTAGATGAACACGGCCGAAAGGCAAAATTCCTTTGTAATGCTCACGTGTTCTTTAGCTTAGTCACAGCTTTGAGGGACTCACAGTCCAACAAGGCTAACATTGGTAAGCTCACCAAGTCTTGCATTGGCGAGACTGGTTAGTAGTTAATCAGCATTAGTGTGTCCTGGCATCATTTGTGATGATCAATTACAACTAAGCAGGCAATCAACTACAACTAAGCATGTAATGTGTGCATGTCTTTTGGGGACGCGGCTGTGGGGGGGCTGTATTTCTTTGATTGCAGGTAGCGTCATCTAATTTCTGCCATCTCAACATCAATGACTCCATTTTTAAAATGGAGTCACGGGGGCAGCATCCTAAGCAATGAAGCCCAGACCTCCCTTTCCCCAGCCACTTCCACTAGCTCTCCGGGGGGGGGATTCCGAGGCGCTCCTGGGCAATATAGTCACGCCAGCGTGTCCTGGGTCTTCCCCGGGGTCTCCTCCCTGGTGGACTTGCCTGTGACACCTCCCGAGGGAGGCGTCCAGGAGGCATCCTAACCAGATGCCCGAACCACCTCAGCTGGCTCCTCTCGACGTGGAGAAGCAGCAGCTGTACTCCGAGTCCCTCCCGGATGACCGAACTTCTCACCCTTTTTTTTTTTCCGAACTCCCCTAATCATTTTTTCCAGTGTCAATTTTACATTTTCTCACTCTGTCAGTTTCACAGGGGTCAGAGGTTAAACAGCTAATGAAAGCCTCCCAGAAGATCAGAGGAGCTGAAACTTTCTCTCTACTGGATCAGAAACGTTTCTTCTTTATGCTGTCAATCAGGAAACTTTTGCCCAGTTTAGTCCCCTGAAATAAATAAAAATACATTTTTGCACTGACTCTTCCTGTCTGTCTCTCCCTCTCTCTCTCTCCCTCTCTCTCTCTCTCCGTCCCTCTCTCTCTCTCTCTCTACCTCCCTTCCTCTCTGTCTGTCTCTTTTTACTTTTCTCCCTTTCTTTCCTTCTGTCTTCTTGGTCTCTCTTTTGCCTTTTCTACCTCACTCCATCTTCTTTCTCTTTTTTCTTTCTATATATTCTTTCTTTCTTTCTTACTTTTCTATTTCATCAATTTTTCAGTCTCTCTCTCTCTCTCTCTTTCTCTCTCTTCCTGTCTGGGTTCTCTATCTTCTCGCTCTCTCTCACCTTCTGTCTTCTTTGTCTCTCATTTGCTTATTCTCTCTCACTCTGTCTTCTTTCTTTTATTCCTTTTTTCTTCTCTTTAATTATTAATTTTTCTCTCCTTCCCTGTCTGTCTGCTGTCCTTTTCTATCTTCATCTCTTTCTCTATCAATCAAGATATCTTTATTGACATGATCGGATCAAATACAATATTGACAAAGCATACTGTCAACAATAACCATAACAACATCAACAAAGAAACAACTACAACAATAAATACTAGTGATGCACACAGATTTTATAATCACCCTGTTACCAGCAGACAATTTTGTTTTATTTGCTTTATAAAACTGATAGACTTGGACCGAAGTTTAGATTTGGCAGATAAATCAAACAGACATTCTGAAACAGTTCCCATATGAGTGCATCCCTCTTGCCCTGTACTCTTCCTCTCTCTCTCTCTCTCTCTCTCTCTCTCTCTCTCTCTCTCTCTCTCTCTCTCACACACACAATTCCTGTTCCCTTGGCTTCGGCTGCTTCTTTGCTGAAGAGGTAAAGCAGGAACAATTCACAGGTATAACGAGATATTAGTTTGTATAGCTGCTCTGTCTCTCCTCTCTCTTGTTGTCCCTTTCTTTCTTCTCTCTGACACACAGTTGTATCTACCCAGGAACAAGGAGCTGGGTAGGTACAGTTCCTCACACACACAATGCAGTTATCAGCTGTGACGCACAAACAAGCCTGGCACATCTCTGTGCAGCTGAAAAAGAGAGAGAGAGAGAGAGAGAGAGAGAGAGAGAGAGAGAGGGAGAGAGCGAGAGAGGGGGGGGCGGGGGAGAGGGAGAGAGAGAGAGGGAGAGGGGGAGAGTGAGAGAGAGCGCGAGCGAGGGAGAGAGAGAGAGAGGGAGAGAGAGAGGGACAAAGAGAGAGAGAGAGAGAGAGAGAGAGAGAGAGGGAGAGAGGGACAGAGAGAGAGAGAGAGAGAGAGAGAGGGAGAGAGGGAGAGAGGGAGAGAGAGAGAGGGAGAGGGAGAGAGAGAGGGAGAGAGATAGAGGGAAAGAGAGAGAAGGACAAAGAGAGAGAGAGAGAGGGAGAGAGGGAAAGAGAGAGAGGGACAGAGAGAGAGAGGGATAGAGAGAGAGAGAGAGAGAGAGAGAGAGAGAGAGAGAGAGAGAGAGAGAGAGAGAGAGAGATTGTGTTTGTGCGTATGTGTGTGACAGAGATAGTGACTCCAGCTGAAACATTAAAGCGAAACAAAGAACGTGATGAAGATGCTCGTTTAAGCTGAAGGTGTTTTGAGAGGCGTCAGGCTGCACTGCATTATCAGCATCACTGTTTGAACAGAATTGATTACAAATACCTAATCATATATATCAAACACCTCAACCTAAAGATTTCCATTTACACAGGCAACGGGACATGACAAAACAACGTTAAAAAATATTTGGCCTTTGTTTTTGTATCAAAACTGCGCACACCCAACACAGTGCAGCTTTTTCCCCAAGTTGTTTTCACTGCAGAGAAAAATGAATGTACGGTCAGAATGTGTTCAAGGTCAAAAAGATGTCCTTTGCGCCTCATATAATGGGGAAACGGTGACACTGGGCAGACTACTTTTTTATTAATGTAGAAACAGCCATGACTGGTCAGTGAGTTCATGTAGCCTTGTTTAAATGTCCTGTCAAGTAGTTTTCAGTAGTCAGCAAAGATCTTAGCAAATGTAGTCTCGGCTTCAATAACCAGTGCACTGACAGAGGTACAAACAGTGTGATATCTACTGCACACTAAATGAACCACAGCTACTAGGATTTTGTCAGCTGTATTCTGATTGGTCGGTGTGCTTGCACCTCCAAATGCCTGCTTTATGTCCAATGTGAAACAAAATTTTGTGAAAGTTAGATGCTCTGCATGTTGTAGCTGCTGGATTGAAAAACACATGAACTTTATGGCATCACCTTAAAAAGTTATATCAGCGCGTGAGTAACAGTTGCTCATCCTTATGTGTTTTATATGTTTCTGCTTTTAGAGTCACTGTGTAGTAAATAATGATTTTTTTTTTTTGCTTTATTTCCTTTGTCCAAAAAGTGCCTTCATTATTTTGCTTTTAGTTATTTACTAGTTTTCTTTGACACTTTTCAAAGCGTTTAAGTGAGATATCCACTAAGGCATCTCATGTATGGTATTCCATGTCAGGTATCCCACGTGAGGTATCCCGTGAGTTGAGTTTTGCAAGCCACCTGCCTTACATTATATAAAAAACCATGGAAAAATAGTTAAAATAAGCAAATAGTTACTATAAATACTATAAGCTTAGATAAGTAAGTCTAAACTTTTCATTAGTATTATACTGTATATATGTACATAAGTACAGGCTTCTCAGTTCAGAAGCTGAATTAGCCACTTGTTTGTAACGCTCAACATGGAATCTGTTCACCAATAAGGTCCTGCCCTTCAATAAAAAGAGAGAATCAGCTTGCTGGTAAAGTCGCCAGTGGAAATAACCTCCCCTTTTGTTGCAGAGATCTGCATAAGCACAGTAGCCTGTAGTAGACAGTGGGGCAGTCTGCGGGATTAATAAAGGGTAACCTATCTTAGCCAGAACAACATGAAAAAACATGTTTTTTGTGCTTTATTTGAGCCACACACTACAAACTATTGAGTATTGTCAGATTTTACCAGTGATTTCAAATATGTTTTAATTAAAGTAATTCAGCCTTCAGTTTTGGGCTTTTTGGTCTCTCTTCATTCAAACAGTTAGACACCTGGTCTTGTATAGCTGCAAATAACGGCCCAGCAATGTTGCCAAATGGCCAGCAAGTGAACAGACTTTCCTAGAAGGACTCTGATAACAGTCAATGGTGTGATGACCTGTGTAAGTGTTGTGGTGGCACTGACCTGGTGAACACCATCTCCAGCACTGTATACTGAGTGGAGCTGCTTCAAGTGATCCCGAGCGTGGCCTATCCCCCTCAATATCTCAAACACATGCTCCAACGCTGTGTGTGCACGCTCCATCGTCAGCTCCTCTAGACTGGACACTCCTATACACCCAAACAAACAAAGGATATGATGATCTTTTAACCTAACTGTCCTCGTATTCCTGTTGCATTCACATTTAAGTCCATACATATTTATGTAACAGAAAAGGTCTGTATCACAGCTGGTCAATGCATATTTCAATTGAGATGACACAAACACTAATTATCCACAGCAGTGAGGCACCTTTTCAGAAGTTAAGAAGCAGTGAGTGACTATTTGAAGTGAAAAAACAGTCAAACAGCCACGTCTAATGTCTGTAATATCAGTTTTTCTTATATTAAAATACAGTTAAACTGCACCTAAAATTTGTGTGTGGCTATTGCACAGATAGCAGTGTTAAAAGCTAAGAAAACAAGAACTTTGCTCATACTAGAGTGACTTGAAATACAAATGCAGTATATCGCTGTTAGAAGAAAATCTTGCATCTCCATTTTTTTTCCAGTTTTTCAGTTTTGACATAATTTGAAAACACCTGGTACCCTTTACATTGTGTGTACACTTCAGGATAAATGTACTGTAAAAAATGACCAAAATGACTTTGACCAAAAAATTGTAGTTCCATTGACTTACACTAAAAGTAAAGGTTTTTTCCTTCTTCTGCAAAGTTACCATTTTGGAGATACAATGTTTTCTTCAGGCAACAGCGATATTAAAAAAGACCATTAAAAGGTTTATTTCAAAAAGGCAGTTTTGAAAAAAATGTACATTACATTTTCAAAAGTATGTGGATTCCCCTATCTAATTAATGAATTCGGCTACATTACAGTGCAGACCGAGGATACAGGCATTGAATTGCACATATGCAACTTGTGTAATCTCCATAAAAAAACACTGTCAATAGAATTGCAATGTCTGGAGCAGCCACAGACGAGCCCACCACAAGGTCACCACACCCAGGGCCAAGCATCAGCTAGAGGGGTACTGTTACAATGTCAAGCTTGTTACAATAGAAGAACCTTTTTGGTGCTATTTAGAACACTTTTCAAAAAAGTTCATTCCTCATATCAATCTAAATGACCATTACACAATGCAAAAATCCCTTTAAGCATGCAAATGGTGCTCTGAGTGTTCATGATTCTATTTACAGCTATTGTCTTTACTACAGAACCCCTGAAGAACCACGTTTTTCAAGAGTTACTGTATATTACAGCAGCTAAGGGGGGGACAAA
The DNA here is from genome assembly GCF_015220715.1 of Pygocentrus nattereri. NCBI lineage: Eukaryota > Metazoa > Chordata > Actinopteri > Characiformes > Serrasalmidae > Pygocentrus > Pygocentrus nattereri. The sequence goes on from NC_051214.1 coordinate 25,451,127, forward strand.
CCCTTGACTTCAGAAGAAACTTTGAAATAGCAGGCGTCTCACTGTCCAGCCGTATTAGGCTGCAATATACACTGGAAACATTGCTGTGAAGACGTGATTGCATTCAGCCACAAGACCATAAACACAAACTCCACTTCAGCTGCTCCTAAAGGTACTGGATGGAGCTCCATCACTCCAGAGAACACACATCCACTGCTGATTTCACCTAGAAGAGGTGCCTGGATTCTTTTTAATTCAACATTAACTTGCATCTCTTGCTGATGACTGTGTATTGGTTATGTAACAGAGTGCAGAGTATCCTCTTGAGCCACCCTGGGTACACACAGCACTTACAGTGCTCAATCTTACAAATCCTGTATGGCTGTTTCAAGATTTTCCTATATGGACAGAAAACATAGTCGCTCCAAAACACTGTAATTCAAACAGGAATCTTGAGATATGCACAGGGACACACACTTACACACACATGTATTAACAAACTCATGGGAGCAGATACGTGTACAGACACAAAGCCAGACGCGATCTGTGTGACAGGTAGTGTGTGTCATTAGGCAACTGACTGTAAGGTACATTGGCTGAATGTTCCTGGTGAAAGACAGAGAAGGACAAAAGCTCTATTGAATGAAAGAGAATGTCTGCTGCTTTAATCAACACTTAATGCGCTCCCACTACTAAACTCACAGGCCAGGAAACAGGAGCTTAACAAGCAGAGAGAGAGCGAGAGAGCAAGTGAGGCACAGAGTGAGAGAGAGTGAGAGAGAGAGAGAGAGAGAGAGAGAGAGAGAGAGAGAGAAAGCATGAGAGTGTGAAATAGGAGGGGAGAGGGAGAGAAAGAAAGAAAGAAAGAAAGAAAGAAAGAGGGAGGAAAAGAGAAATATAGTGCAAGAGAAAGAGCAAGTGAGAGAGAAAGAGAGAAAGAAAAAGATGGAGAGAGAGCATGTGTGTGAGAGACAGAGACAGACAGAGAGAGAAAGAGACAGTGAGAGAGAAGTGAGAGTGAGAAAGTGTGTGAGTGAGGGAGAAAGAGAGAGAGAGAGTGAAGTAGAAAAGAAAAGTGTCCTGAAGCAAAGCTTTCCATTACAAACAGGAGTGAGAGGGACGGAGGGATGGATGGACAGACAGAATTGCAGGGAATTAAATTCTGGAATGCCAGTTTGCGGTTGCCATTGGTGATTTGGGTGGGCACGGATGGCACCTGGTCCTGAGCCTCAGCTGTGGAATGTAAGGTTTACTGGGTAATGAGGTGGGTGGCCATGTTGGAGACGGATCCAAACAAACAGGCACCTGAGAAGCAGGACAGAGAGCTCACGTTTCAACAGGCTTTCACCTGCTCACCACCAGAACAGCCGCAGTCTTATATAACAACATAACACAGAAAAAAAAGACCATAAGTAGGGCAGACGTGCTGCCAGAGAGAGATAAGTTTGACCCTATTGTGGTTTTGGGAGGACACGGCGAGCATCAGGGCAGCACAGAACAGACTGTAAAAAGCAAATGTCAAAGTAAAAGCAAAACCAAATCCTGGATATTTTAGACAATTTAGAAATCCTGGCTGGACATATACTTAAGTCCCAAAACAGGATATACCCCGGAAAAAACAGGAAGTGTGGTCACCTTATCTAAACACCAGTGGTGTCTCAGGCCACAGATAGCCTCGAGGGGCATAATGAACTGTAGGGCCAGCAGCTGACTCATCAATGAAACTACACACAAACCTGACCCAAACACAATCACACTCCATCACTGAAATCACAAATTCACACAGTAACACAAAGTGGTGCAGGAGTTGGTGGAAGTAGAGAAGATGAGTGATGTGATATAACAACATTGGATCCCACAAAACCTCGCTATACAGCATCGCATTACAAATCCAAAGGTATCTATCAGTGTACGATTACTGTGGTCTGCAAATACACAAATACACTCCAAAGCAACATATCAGAGCAGGAAAACATGCTTTTTGGTCATTATGAATAACACGCTGTGTAATAATGCAGAATCACTCACCAGTGACTCTGCAGACTCTGGCTGGTGTGTCCCAAATGTTTAATCTCTAATTTCTGCCCTAATAGCTGCTTCCAAATGTAACTTTTATTGCGCTTTCGACTCAACTCAATATACTGCCTGTATTATGCGTGGCTAACAAAACTGATGAGGAACAATGGCTAACTGCGTAGCAACTTCCATACCATAAATGACATTTCTAAATGTCTGGATGTATGTAAATGTATTATTTTTCATTGGCTGTTCTCAGCATGGGAACAACCTGATTGTGTCCCACAGCTGGTTATTGAAAGTAAGTTGAACATGCGCAGAGTGTTTTTTTAACTGCTCACTTGTTTAGACGAGCAGTGATGGGCCCCACGCTCACCAAACGAAGACTGTTAGGAGAAATAAGTAGCCTACTGGTATTTACACAACAGGTAGAGGAAGATATTTGGAATGTATCAGACAGCCCTCCACTGTCATATGTAATAAACACCCAACAATGTTAGTAAATATATGCAGTGCTCCACAGCGACAACTGGTGGGGCCAGGCCCCTAATGCAGAGACGCCCCTGCTAAACACCAACTTCTATATAGCACCAAAAAGGGTTTTTCTATTGTTTCAATGTCAAAGCAGCAAAAAGAGCAGAATCCTTTTGGGCGCTATAAAGAGCTCTTTTCAAAAAGGTTCCATATAGAACCATCTACAGCACAGTCTACCAATCTGAAGAACACTTTTACAGTGCAAAGAAACTTTTAATCATGCAAAGGGTTCTTTGTTCACAGTTATATATATAGAACCATTTTATTTACTGAACAACCCGTGAAGAACCATAATTTTAAAGTCTAAGATAAATTATTCCTAAGTTAAGATTTAGTTCTGTAACAAGAATTTGTGAAAAATCTTATCTTGACCTGGTCAGAACAGCCCTTACAGAAAAGTCGCTACAGATTCACACAAGAACAAACACGTGTTTTCGCACATTTCATGTGTTAAAAATGTGCTGTCACAGGAAAAGTGTGTTCACTAGTGAAAAATGTGTGATTACTTGTAAACACGCAGGTTACTGCACACTTCACATGTAAAATATATGTGATGTTTCTTTGAAGGAAAAAGATACACTTCTGTAATACGGCCGCAGCAGACTTCATCTAAATACGTTTTGATGAATTGTTAAAGAGGATTTCTAGAGTCCTCCAGTTCACCAACGACCATAACCCGAACCCTCAAGCTGACCCGTGACCTAACCCTGACCCAATGTTCCTCATGGATGTCGACACCGCTATTAAAGGCGCACACCCTGCGATTCAGCACAGGTTGTTCAACATGCCACACTCAGTGCTGACAGCAGGGAGGTGAAGAGTGGCCTTCAGTGTGTGTTTCTGTCTCTGTGCCATCCACCTGCAGAGTGTTATGCACTGTGCAGATGGAGCTGCTTTGGATGTCTCCTCTGTGCCTCTTATGAACCAAAACATCATGTCTCTTTACACCTTCCCTGCAGTCTGACAAGTTTCACCCTATGCTGTGTGTAAGTGTGTGTGTGTGTGTTGCAGTTATATAACCCACTCCACATTTCCCTATTGGGAAAAACCCAGTCCAAGCGGTGGTGTGTGCCTGTATGCATGTGTATTTATGAGTGTATAAAGCTCTAATCCTTGTTTGCCATAAATATTTATAAGTCTGGACTTAGGGTCAAAGATTCTTAGGTAATTCGCTGTGATGGCCCTTAGTCTTGTGTCTAGGAGGTCAGAGTAGCAGTCACTTTGATGCAGCTGAAAGTGCTTTATTTACGACTTTAGTTTAATTAGTGGAAATCCTCTTACGCCTGCGTGTAATATAAAACAAATGACAACAAAGCGAGTGAGAGAGAAAGAGAGTATTTGAGTTAGTAAGAGAGAGAGTGAGTGTAAGAGAGAGAGAGAGAGAGAGAGAGAGAGAGAGATCTGTGTTATTGCTGCACTCTTTGTTAGTCCAAATATAGCCAGGTTTGTCTTTAGCCTGATGCCTGTTTGTTATGATTCATCAGTGTTTGGAGTGGAACGCTGCTTTCCCCTTGGCTTCCTCTCCTCTCTTCTCTCGCTTGGTGGCTCCTGACAGAAGGAGGGATGAGCTCAGCAGGATGTAAAGGTGGAGGAGGGATGGAGGGATACATGCAGATTTGGATGTGAATGGTAGCGTTCCGGAAAATGAACAAAGCATGACAGCCCGCCTGAGGAAGAGATCGCTATGAGTGGGTAGAGCTACCGGAATGTACAAATACACAGCTAAGCGGTAGTGTGTATGTATGTGTGTGTGTTTGTGGGTTCAAAATCAATGCTGAGCTATTCTCAGTCCTAAATAACAGGCAGTAGCATTACACTGCTGTTTCAGTACATTATATTATGTTACAATGACAATACACAATGATTGTTTGATTGTTTGACAGTTTGATTCCCCGGCCGGGTGACCGGGGTCCTCTCTGTGTGGAGTGTGCATGTTCTCTCCGTGTCTGCGTGGGTTTCCTCTGGGTTCTCTGGTTTCCTCCTACAGTCCAAAGATATGCAGTAAGGCCAATTGGACATGCTACATTGCCCCTGGGTGTGAGTGTGTGAGTGACTGTCTGTCTGTCTGTCTGCCCTGCGATGGACTGGCGACCTGTCCAGGGTGTATCCTGCCTTCCGCCCGATGACCACTGAGATAGGCTCCAGCTCCAGTTAGAACTATCTCAATCAAACAATACCACCAGTGCTAGGAGGGTAAATACCAGAACAGGTTTCCTCCGAGACTTGTAAAGCATCCCCGCATCTTTTCGAACTGCCGCTAACACAACATTGATTAACTTCATACGTCAGTGTGTCATGCATGCAGACTCTAGCAACAGAGGTATGGATATGTTATGTTACAGCAAACCAACAAAGAAAGCATGCTAATTAGTATTAAAATTAACTGAAAGGTGAGGTGTCCCCACACAGGCAGTGTGTAGGAACATTAGTGCACATGAAGAGAAATGTGGTCGCATTTCTGTGATTCAGCACTGTGGAATTGACTGAAGCTTCACTCTCAACAACATCTCTCCATCAGTGATCGCGTGTGAGAGAAATGAGTGTGGAAGTGGAAAGGGAAGGTTTGCAGAGCATCAAAGGAATAAAGTGGTGTGTGTGTAGCCTGAGATGGCCATTTGACTCGGAGCCAAAACACACACAGGCAGCGTGGTATGAATATGTGTGTGTAGTTTGTGGTACAGATTGAAGTGGTGATCACAGAACCAAATGTGGAGACACAGCCAGGTGTGCGCACACACATGCACGCTCACACACACACACACACACACACACACACACACACACACACGCAAAAGTATGCATAACCACCAAAACTGCCACCTTCCCCTCTCACGCAACCCTTTTGTTTTGAGATGAGATGCATAGGCATACAGAGCTCCCCATGCACTGTGTGTGTGTGTGTGTGTATGTGTGTGCGTAGTAAAAGTCTTCCAGAATGTTTCTAGTGCTGCCCAAAATCACACTGCTAAACACAGAGTCCTGACAAAGAGAGAGAGAGAGAGAGAGAGAGAGAGAGAGAGAGCAATGTTTTAAGCCCTTTAAGGCAGTTCCAGCCAGTTTCAGGACGCGTTCTGCTTGCGTGATATGTACGAACCTGGTGCATGAGCCTAAACGAGTAGTTCAAGACCTGTGTGTGGGGTATAGGCATGCAACGATTATTCGACTTAGTCGACTAAAACACCCAAATGAGTTGGCAACTAATTTAATAGTTGATGAGTTGGTTACATCATCACGTTTGTTTCTTACGCTACCTAGGAATGTTTTAACATTACCGCATACTGGAGAGTGAACAAAAGCGCAATGGCAACCTTAAATAACAAAATCTTCAAAAGTGTGGGAGCATTTCACACTAAACTCAAAAAAACGATTGTCAGTTGTGTTATTTGTGAAGCTGAATTTAGCTGGCTGTGGGAGCACATCTATCATGTTGGAGCATCTGAAGAGGAAACTTCGGCTCACTGGATGAGGAAGACTCATCTCGGCAAGACAGCTAACTGTGCCTGCGAGCTAGTTAGCTAATGTTAATGTTAAAAACCGTCTTCATGTTATGAGTTGTAACAATTTCTATTTCGAAATGCTGTTCTCTTGAATTGTTAATGTCACAACAGAGGATCCCACGTAAAGTTTTAAACATTGCATCATGTCAATGTAAATTTTCTCCCAAATGTACAAACAGTGGTTTTAAGGTCCAACTGTCCACCTTAAATAAGTTTATAAGGTGAAAAGTATGTATTTGTACCATTTCATAACCGAATGTTTTATAATAGAGCTATAAAATAAAAAGCCTGGAGGCGAGACGGGGTTCAGTTATGTTCCCTGTCTAAAGATACTGAGATGTATCCTTGAGGGAACCAACCCAGTGACAAGAGGGGCACTGCCCCATTGACAGTTTACTACCTTTATTTCTGAGAGTGTATGTGAATTTATGGCCAATATGCACGTTTAAATGCAAGACCTTCGTCTCTTCCACACTAACATGTATTTAAAGGAGGGATGTGGAAAACATATGAGGATTGTATAAGAGGGGGTAGAGATACTACACATATGGCTGATCATACACTTTGGTGAGTGGTTTTACATTGATTTACACTGCCTTTTGTGTTGAGGTGTCTTTAACGCCGGCAGAAGACACAACAGCTAGATGGAGAAATCAGCTTTGAGCACATACTGAAAGAATTCTGCCATCAGAATAACTTCAGATTCTTGGATCAGATGCATATTTGTGAAAAGACAAAATATGCCGTGACACTTTCTGAGCAGAGCAGAATAACACGCCTGCAGCATGTTTTGGTGGGAAAGACCTTCCACTATCTCTTCATCACTGAACTTTCATTCTTTTTGTTTTGTCTTGAGACTGTTGATGGCTCCATTATGTCACACTGTTTTTAAACTCTGCACCTCACAAGCACTTAGTGAGCGGAACTACTCGCAGTTTACAAGACGAGCTGCAGTCACAGTTAATCAAAGATTCAATCCAGACTCAATGTGACTGTATGGGGTTGCATTAAGACACTGCTGCTGATCTTGTATGTACATCTGTCCCAGAGAGAGAGAGAGAGAGAGAGAGAGAGAGAGACAGAAAAAAGAAAGATCAAGAGAAAGAGACAGAAAGAGAAAATGATAGAGAAAGAAAGACAGACGGACAGTGAGTGAGTGAGCAAAAGAAAGGGACTGTGAGGGTAACAGAGTGAGCAGAGGGTCTAAAAGGGTCAAAGAGTGTGTGTCAGTGAAATGAGCATTGTGAGGTAAGCGGACAAGTGTGCATGAGTGTGTATGAGGATGTGTGAGTGTGTGCTTCAGTGTGTGTTTGAGTGTGTGCGAGGTGTAGCAGGAAGCACTAGAAAACTCCTAATGAGAACTAATGAGAGCAAGAGAGAGGTGAATAGTACAGCACCTGCACTACGGCCTTACGTAAGTCATGACGTGTGTGTGTGTGTGTGTGTGTGTGTGTGTGTGTGTGTGTGTGTGTGTGCGTGTGTGTGTGCGTGTGTGTGCGTGCACGTAGGGGTCCAGGGAACGGTTTATTAAGACCAGTCAAATTTGCTGGTGGGGGTTGAGGAGGAAGTCTGAGTAAATGAGGGTGAGGAAGCAGCCGTGGTGTGTACACACACTCACTCACACAGTGGTCAGCTCGTGATAATGACAAGTGGAAATGGCTCATCTGGGTTTGGAGTGCAGGTGAGTAACTAGTACACACAGTACCAGATAAAGGTTTGGACAGCCCTTCTCACAGAAGGTCTTTTTTCTATTGTTTTCCAGAACTTGGAACAATCCTATAGACATCCAAAGTATGAAATAGCAATTGAAATACAGTACAAAAATACTGGATTTTGACCAAACAGATCTATTCAGACTCAATATACAACACAACCAAGCTTTTACTACTGTTATCAAACATTACCTATAAAAGAAGGAAACTAACTTAACTTTCACTTTTTCTGTTCGCATTGTTATTGGTATCAGCATGAAAACGATTCCATAAAGACATGTATTACTACTAAATCGTCGCTGTCCAAAGAAAAACACACATCTCTATTTTTGTCTATTTTATTTTTCTATGTCACTTGGACATGTCAGTCCTCCTTTACATTGTGTAAACATTTCATAATAAATGGACCGATAGAAATTCTGCAAAACACTTAGAACAGAATCTCTTTACATTAAATAAAGTTACCAATTTGGGAGATGCTTGTTTTTCTTTGGACAGCGACGACATGTTCATGGCTTTAACACATTCACAAAGTTACATTCACATCAAAAGCTTCATTGCTCAAATCTGACCTCTTCGACTTGATGGCTCACACTTTTTTACATAAGAACCTCACATCTGTGTTTAATGTGAAATCTGTCTTTCCTGAAATGACCCACATGCGCAAATCCTGCTCAGCAAGGTCATGTGAATGAGTCGCGTGCATCATCAGCACAAACTAACATGCATAATGAGCTTCGCTGAGAAGATAATTAACTCTGATCAGCTCTCAGCTGTTAATTATTAAGAACGAGACGAAGGCGAAAAAGGTCAGATGTGTTGCTTTTCTACTGTTTACATGAAGCACATGAACGGAATCTGAGTGTCACATTAAGGCCACATGGCCATGAATGGGATACGTGTTCAATCTAGGATATGAAAGGCTACATTCAGCTTCTCATTTTCAGCTTCTTGTTCAAATTTTCCCTTTCTACCTTAAATGGAAAGGTAGAATGAAACTACTGCAACATTTATAGTAGAACGGAAACATTTGAACAAGAAACTGATGCAGCTTCCCCACTTTTTAGTGTTTACCAGTTTCCCGTTGTACATTAAACATATCAGGAAAACAGCTGGAGTGATTATAAATGCAAATAAGTCCATTAATCTCGGAATTATCGAGGTTCATCTTGAAACTTTCTCTTTGACATTCCATTAGCTACTAGCTAGGCCAGATAGCTATATGTGTTGCTATGGTGACCAGCAGTCTGCACACCAACCTTCAGGGTTAAAGAGTGAATTAGCAATTATGCATTAACTCCATAATTTACAATTTATTGTTAAAACAGCGTTAAAACAATCAGCAGAACTTTTTTTTACTGTGAAAAAAGATTATTTTGTTTCACCTAATCTAATTCTGCTCTGGAGCCACAACAGGACAGTAAAAGAGCCACAGGCAGCTCCGGAACTGCAAGTTTCCAACGCCTGATCTAGTGGAAAACACGGGACCAACACCAAACCATCCATGGTTTTAGAATTAGAATTTCAACAAGCTCACATGGATGCGATGTTTGAGTGTTCCATACTTTTGGTCATAAGTGCATATTCAATCAGATGTATCTAAACTATTAACTGCCAAGGCAAGTATAACAATGGATAACACTCTGAAAGGAAGAATTATGAGAAGTCAAGTCTGACTGTGGGGGAAAGAAAAGCAAATGCAGGTTAATGACTGCACTGCAGCATCTCCTGCACGTCACATTCATCCTGTGAGGAGAACATCATGTCTTCTTTATAAGAACTATTGCTTCCTCTTTGTCCCATACAAGTATTAATCTTCTGTCCTCTAACAAAGTCTTATTAATGCAACTTAAAAATAAACAGGTCTATCTCCATGGAGCCTCTCCTAAAACTCTGTCCTGTGGCTGTCTCAAAGGAATGCAGAATGTTCTATAATCCGCCCCAACACACACACACACACACACACACACACACACACACACACACACACACACACACACACACACAGTGTGACGAGCGCAGTAGAGAGACTGCAGTAAGGTGGAATGCAGCTTCCACTTCTATAAATAGTGCCACTTTATTTTGTAACCTTACTAACCCGACTGAACTTCTGCTACGACCAGCAGGAGAAACAGCAATGATGTCTGAGAGTGTTTGTGTCAGGAGGCCAGTGTGTGTGTGTTTTGTGAGAGTTGCTAACACATCATGACGTCAGGACCTGGCTAACACCAGACTAAAGGATTAAGTGATTTTGACTCAAAGGTCAAAAGTAGACATTAGATTTCACAACAATATCACAATATTTGGATGGAACGAGACACACGTTCTGGTTCCAGATTCGATTTCTGAATGAGAAAAAGTCTTCAGTCTACACTGCACCAATTACGGTGCTGTGAAAAAGTATTTGCCCCCTGATTTCCTTTATTTTTGCATATTAGGACAGGGGTCAGCAACATGCGGCTCTTTTACTGCTCTGTTTACAGCTCCACAGCAGAATTAGATTCGTAGGTCAAAATAAAATAATCCGCCCTTGCAGTAAAATTAAGATCTGCTGATCGTTCAACAGTTTTAACACTAAATGGTCTTAAATGCAGCAGTTAATGCAGAACTGCTAATTCAACCTTTCAGGCTGATGCGCCGACTGCAAGGCAGATAAAACTTTGCCTTGTTAGCATATAACAAAAAGGAGAGGTTTAAAGAAGAATATGGATAATCTGGAGATGAATGGACTCAGTTGCATTTATAATCACTCCAGCTGGTTTCCTGATAGGTTTAATCTGCACCGAGAAGCTCTCAAACACTAAAAAGTCATGAAGCTGAAGTCAGTTTCTCGTTCAAAATTTACCGTTCCATCTTAAATAGCTGATGTTCCTCTTGGTTGGCAGTGCTTTTCTCTTCTCTCCTACAGATACCTTTTCTGCCCACTCGCTTTCTAATGGTGGAATTATGAACACTGATTTAATTTAAGGCCTGAAGTTCTTCAGACGTTTGCCTGGATTCTTTTGCGACTTCCTGGATGAATCGTCGTTGTGCACTTGAAGGGATTTCGGTTGGCTGCCGCAGTGTTTTGAGTGTGGCAGTGTGTGTTACATGAGCTTCTCTCTCCTCCACCTTCCGCTTTAATTTGATATGATGGACCCAGTACGTCTCACTGACAATGGCTTAGTTATACCAAACAATGTCATATTTGTGAAAGCAATGGCAAACAAAAATTCCACTCTTCACTCATTTTATGCCCTTGTTGTGATGTCAACTCTCACCAGTATTTAAACCTTTTAGCTGGAGTGAAAGATGTTCAATATGTGATTTTAACAATAGTTTGGGAAATTAAACCACCAAATCATTGTTCAGGTAAAATCTGCTCAATTATACAAAATAAGAGACTCTGATGATGTGTATTTTATATTAAAACGGTTGTAGGATTTTTACCTAGCTAACTGACAAATAACATTCACAAAAAAGATTGTTTGTTCCCAACTTTATACATACAGTGTATATAAATACATCATTTACCGGTATTGTAGGTATGTGAATATGCATGTGGGTATTGGTTTTGTAGTGCTGTCTTCATTACATGAGAGTAATTACAACACAAGTCTGAAATAAATCATGATCGGAATGCTGGTTAGGTGTCAGGAATGCTACTAACACGCTCCTGTATTCCAGCACACTTCTTCACTCCACTGAGTGAGTACATGCAAGAGTGATGGGGTGTTTAAGAGGGTGCTAGCACAAAGCTCTGAGGGTTTCTCAGTCCTAATTCCCCTATTCGGAACAGGATTCGTTTTACAAGGAGGAGGGCAAATGGAAGCCTTACCTGTGTTTCTCATTGATTTTAGTCATTTTTACTGAGTGTGCACTTCCACATCAGTGCAGATTAAAGAGCACCTTTTACATTCGGTAAGACAAAGCAGCAGAAACAACCTCATGTGCGAAAGTGTCAGTAAGACGCCATCATATGCTCAAAAGGAGTGTCTTCAATATGGGAGCACCCAAAGAACAAAGAAGTGTTTATTTGTGCTGTCTGTGGGTACAATGAAGCTGATACCTCCTATCTCGAGCGTACAATGCAAAACATTAAAATAGGTAAAAACAAAAAAAAAAAAACTAATGAAATATATTGAAGGAAGTGGAGAAATGCTGTTGAAAGCATGGATGTTAAACATTCAACTCATTCGTGTTTGTAAGTAGATCTGCCTTTAATGAAGAATGACTGTGTACCAAGTCTTGTTTTGCCGAAAGAAAAATTACACTTTACAATTTAGCAAAATTTTCTTGTCTTGGCATTACAACCAAACGGAAAAAGTTGGACGTGCAGACGTGAACCTGTCGATACAAAGGCTACTTTCACATTACCAGGTTGAAGTAGCACAATTCCAATTTTTTGCCCTAATGTGATTCAGATCTGGTGTTTTCAGGGCTGTGTGGAAACGCAAATCTGATCTTTTCAAACCCGACGTGAGCCACTTTCATATGTGGTTCTAGATCAGATAGATATCCGATTTGTGGCCATACGACCTTAAAATGAATGTGCAGATCGGAATTCACGCTCTTTTTTCCCCACTGCATGAGCACCATCATTCACCGTTACCATGGCAGCAGCGCTGAACCGATTTTCAAAACGGTGGAAAAATGACACATTTTTCATCTTCATCTTAATAATGAAGCTGAGAGCTGATCAGAGTTAATGATTTACTCAGCATAGCTCGTTCTGACCGTGAGTTTGTGCTGGTGGTGCACGTGATTCATTCACGTGACGTTATTAGTAGAATGTGGGCATGTGGGTCATTTTCAGGACGCTGATTCTTTCAAATTAATGACAGATTTGAGTCACTTACCTAAACGAGTGTGAACCATTGTGTCAGTGTGATCGGATTTGAGCAAAAATGTGAATGGAATGTAAACATGATTCATTGTGGCTCTGTTCACACAGCAGGTAAAAAGATTTTTTTTCATATGTGTCTGTGTGTCAGTGTGAACAGCAAAAAAAAAAAAAAAATAAAAAACACATTGAATCTGACCTTTTCAATTCCGATTTGAGACGCTTTCATATTTGGTACTGAAATCTGATTTATGTTTTCAATATGTAACTCAGTCTGAACGGGGAGATCGGAATTCATGCGACTTTTAAGTCAATCCAACTCGACATTTGTCATCATTTCGGGCTGCTGAGACTGAAGCTGTTGTTTCTGTACAAAACTAGAAAAGACTGTTCCATGTTCGAAGAGTTCGAAGAAAGAAATGGCCGAACGTGGCCGTAGGACAGCGAGGCTGCAGAGTCAAAGAACAGTTAAAAGTCTAAAAACAAACTGTAAAGAATCTGAGGACATGAACCAATGGAGTGACCATGCCCTTTTTTACAGCGAGCTAGAACACATTCTGGGTGATGAGCCCAGCTGTCAGTCAGTGATGCTTCAGCATGGCTCTTGAGAAGCTGGCAAAGGTGAGACTGAAGCTCATGGAGTAGATTGCCGTTCGCTGCCAGTCATGATTGTTTACCTCTGGATGAGCTACGTAAAGGAACGTGAAGCATCATTATGATTAAGTGACCCTTATTAATCCCACAACGGGGAAATTTCACCGTCACATTTAACCCATCCGTGAAGTAAAACACCACATTTACACTAGTAGCACACACATACTAAGGGGCAGTGAATACACTTGCCTGGAGCGGTGTGCAGCCCTATCCGCAGCGTCTGGGGAGCAGTTGGGGGTTAGGTGCTTTGCTCAAGGACACCTCAGTCACATTCTTTTGTTCAGACTGATGTCGCATACAGATTAAAAGATTAGCAAATTAAAGATTTCAAATTAAAGATATTATGAACAGACAAACTGAAAATCTGGGCTTGGGCCACCTTTACCTGCTGTGTGAACGTAGCCTATGTAACCATGTAATTGAACACATTTAAATAGCAGAGCAACCAACATTTAAGGGTCAAATGTCAAAAACGTTCTGAAGTACTGGAATTAAGCAGATCATGAATCTTTTGCAAAAAAAGTGCTTCAAAGAATAATACAGCGAGTATGAAAACAGACTTTGTGCCAGCCTGCTAAGCTAATGAAACAAAATAAACATATCGTTGCTGTCATAATTTGAAAATACCTGTTGTCCTTTACATTGTGTGTAAATTTCATGATGAATGGACCAAAAGAAACGTCTTAAAATTACTTGAACAAAAAGTCTGGTTCCATTGACAAATATATTTTTTCCTTCTCCTGTAAAGTTACTATTTTGGAGATATGAGGTTCTGTTCTGACGATATATATATATATATTCACTGGGTTCAGCAGGGTGAAGGTCCAGCAGTCACTGGCGTGATGTATCCCAGGATAAAAGATGGGAAGTATTCAAGCGGTTAAGCTGAGGAGACTCTGGTTTGAGCTCCTAATCTCCGGAGACTTGAGGCCAAACACAAGACTGCCTAATCAGAGCTTAGACTTTCGTCAAAATGGCAGAACAATGCTAGGACCCCCCTCACCACACAGTCACAGCACTCTGTAAGCTCTCACACAACCTTACGTAAGGCAGAGGGGGGATATAAGACGTTTTGGGCTCTCGTTTATGTCAATTTCTTGTTGAAAACTTATTGTGGTTGAGAACTTGAATGTTTCTTTGTAAACATGAAGTTGTTTACTGACAAATATTTATTCAATTTATTTAAAGGGCCCACAATCTATACTTGTCTTGTATTTTTCCCCCCAGAGGTTCACTTCTAAAACTGTGGTTTTATGTACCAAAAATGATCATAATTCATTTTTACATGAGCATTTTCCAACATTTCTTTATCGTGTAGGACGTTTTTGTTTATGGGTGTTTAAGACAAATATATAACGAATTTACTTAGTTCTGACTGGCTGTTCTATAAAGTGCCTCATTCGAAAGGAACACTCAAGAGCTAAAACACTCTCTAGAACTTCAACATAAATGGGCGGGGCTAAACTGCTGCTCTCTAAAGAGATAAATACGCGAACGAGCTGGTTCTTGTGACATCACAGAAACAGCATATTCAAAATGAGTATGCTGCCTTGAGGCAACATTGTGAGACAATGGGAAGAAATTATACACAGCCATGTTCCCTAAAGTGGTGAGACTTGGCTTGTGACTGGCTAAATCCATTCCACTGTCACACAATGTTGCTTCTAGGCAACAAACATATTTGTGCAAATTCCCATAAGAAAAAAAATGTTATCGGATGTTGAGGTTTTAAAGTGCACACTAAGAGATAGTATGACCAAGTACGTTTTATTGATGTACTCATACTCTTCCCTTTATTGTTAACCCTACTGTTGTCTTTAAATATGTATAATGTTACTGAAAATACATTTTGGCACTGAGGTAACATTGGGCAATAGGGGGTTAATGTCTTCATAACGGCTTTAATCCAATATCACATATCATAGTATGAAGCTTACTTGAAATCATCATGTAATAAGATAATGACAGGATCATTTGTGTGTGGGTAAACACTCACTGTCTCTCCCATACTGCATCCAACTTTAGCCATCACACCAGACCTAAAGATCTAAAACCAACAAATACACAAAGTACATTTCTTCTACTCCACAGCCATTTCATCCTAATCCATCACTTTTCTTCCACCCTGAAAGGTTCTGCTGCTAGCTGACTAAACACTTGAATAGTCAGAGTTCAGTCTGTACTCAGTGGAACACTTTGGGAGTTCATTCATTGAGCTTTAATGATTTCACTGTGTTGTATTACTCAAACTGATATAAAGCTCCAATCCCCACAACAATCCTAGAAATGCCAAGCAAACTGCCAGGTGCATTCCTCAGCGCTGGCAGCATTCTGAAATTATTCGAGCAAGTCACTCAACACACACACAACTCTTCAACACCTCTAAATATTCCCCAGAACGGCTGGCACAAACCCTGCATTCCTGGAGTAGCAAACAATATTCCTACATTCCGAACTTAACACGGCACAACCATGAGGTGTCCTGTAAAACAGTGTAGGGACAGACCCACTGAAGCTTTTATAATTAAACCCCTACAAGTGCATTGGTGTAGCACATTGTTTCTTATTGGCTAATCTGTTAAGCTAATTAGCAAGCAATGTAGCTAGTCAAATTAGACAATTTAGAGTGACATTAAAAGACCAAAAAGACAATTAAATTGTTACTTGTGATTATTATAATGATTCCAGTGGTCTCCTGAGCAGGTAGGAATTGAATTAGCACTGTAAGTTGAGTTGGTTCAATTTGGGGTCAGTTCCTGTTCTTTTGCAGCATCTCCCATATAAAGTGAATGCTTCCTCATTAAACCCTGTAATGAATGTGTAGCTGGTGGATGTTCACAATTATATGACAAAAATCAGCCACACAAAGTCATGAACTTATTAAAGTAGTAAGATTTAAAAGGTTTAAAAAGCTCTTTTGTTTTTCCTCTAAAAGACAGGAGGCTGAGCTGGAGGTGGCGGAGATGAAGATTTTCGTTGGGAGTGACGAGGCTGGACAAGATTAGAAATGAGCAGATCAGAGGGACAGTGAAGGTGGAGCAGTTTGGAGCTAAAGCCAGAGAGGCCAGGTTGAGATGGTTTGGACATGTGTTGAGGAGGAATAGTGGATATATTGGGCAAAGAATGTTGCCGGGTAGAAGGAGAAGAGGTAGACCTCAGAGAAGGTTTATGGATGTAGTGAAGGTGGACATGGAGATGGTTTGTGTAAAAGTAGAGGAGGCAGTGGATAGGGCAAGACTCCATCTTGCCCTATCCACTGCAGATGATCTGCAGATGATCCGCTGTGGCGACCCCTAAAGGGAGCAGCCGAAAGAAGAAGAAGACCTTGGTTAAATACCACATGTCTGGCAAAAGTATTCAACCCCCTTAAAAGTCATGAGATTCAACTGGATTAAAAGTTACACTTTTATTTTTTTTGTGCTGTGTCATATTTTATTTTAAAAGACTGACCTTAAAATTAATTATTTCAAAGTGATATTGGTTTTATGTATCACTGCTGTCGGAAGAAAACCTATCTCCAAAATTGTAAATTTACAGGGGAAGGAAAAAAAAATGCTTCATTTTTAATATACGTCAATGGAACCAGACGTTTCCAGGTCATTTTGGGCCATTTCTTTTTGTCTATTCATCATGAAATTTACACACAATGTAAAGGGTTACAGGTATTTTCAAATTATGTCAAAAACCGAAAAATGTCAAAAATGGAAATACAAGGTTTTCTTGTGACAACAGTGATAAGAAAGTTTTCTGAATGCTGTGCTGTGGAGGTTCCTAGTTCACACAGATCACAGACACTGACCCAATGAACATAGTTGGCTTGCAATTGGCCTCTACCTGCAAATCATTACCAAAGTTTACCTCCTCTGATAAAAGTACCACTGGTCAGATTGTGAATCTTACAGAGCCCCGCTGGTGACATGCTGTATAAATGAAAATAATGCGTGGCCACAACTTAGTAAAACGTGGGAAAGAGATGATTACTAAGTCATGGCCACGCATTAGGATCTCGCCACGACACACATTATTTTTATTTATACAGGATGTCATCAGTAGGGATCTGTAGAATCTGAAAGAAAGCTGTGAAAATTAAGATCGTAGAGAATTCTAAGGCTAAAGCTATAGAAATGCACAAGATAGAAAAAGGCAGCAAAATAAGCTCTGTGTGTTTGGACATCCCAGTGAACATTGATAGAACAATCGTAAAGAAAGTGAATACCACCTAAACACTGCCTAGACATGGATGTCTCTCCAAATCAGGGCAAGAATGTGACTTGCGAGGGAAGCCATATACACTCCAATAATCACCTTAAATGAGCTCAGTGGCTGAGACTGGTGTGAAGGTGCACCAGTCAACAATATCAAGAGCTTTGCATGCTGCTGGGCTGTGTGGAAGGGTGGCTAGAAAGAAGCCATTACTGAAGAAAAAACACATCAAAGAACATCTGCAGTTTTCCAGAAAGCATCAGAGCGAGCCAGCTATAATGTGGGATAAGGTTTTGTAGTCCGATAGAAAAAACTGAACATTTTGGCCAAACTTCAAAATGGCACAAACCTAACACTGAAATATGGGGGAGGCAGTATCATGTTGTGGGGATGCCTTTCTTCTGCAGCAGCTGGGTATCTTGTTTGAAATGAAGGATGAGTGGAGGTGCAAAATATAGGGGGATACTGTTTCAGCCTAAAGTAAAGCTTGAGAGAAATTTCACCTTTCAGCAGGTCAGTGATCCCTAACACAAGGCCAAAACAACACAGGAGTGGTTGAAGAACAAAAGGTGGATCTCCTACAATGGTCATGACAAAGTGCAGATCTTAGCCCAATCAAAAATGTGTTCCTATTTGAAAATTGCTGTCCACAAGTGCCATGCAATCAACCTGAACATACTGGAGCAAATCTGCCAGGGAGAATTCTCTTCTAAACAGTGTGCAAATCTGCTACAAACTTATCCCAACAGACTTGCTATTGCAGCAAAATGTGCTTTTTTTAGTTTTGAAAGTAGTTCAGAATTCATACTTCTGACAGAATATACTTTTTCTGCTTTGAGCTATGACTGAGACATAATTAACATATTAGGAGCTTCAGTTTTTTATGAGAAGAGCACTAAATGCTCACAAACAAGGTAAGCTGCAAAGAAAGGGCAGAGAAAGTGATCATAACCTACCCTTCCTAAATACACTAAGAATCATTTAATTTTCTGGCTCTGCAATGCTTCTGTGCCCTCAGTTTGCCTACAGTTTTTCCAAGACAGAATCTGGTATTAATTTAAAAATGCAACATATTGTTATTGCAAAAATGGGTACAGATATACACACTGGACACGACAAACACTATACAAACGAGCAGAATGCCTTTAAGAGACAAAGAGATGTCCTTTACTCCTCACAAAACAGGCAAATGGTGACACTAAGCAGACTACTGCTGATTTACATTGAGAGGTTCAACACTTCATTCAGAACTTCAGTTTGTTTTGGAGAATCTATATTCACACTGCTACAAAGCAGTGGACAAGCTAACATTTTGATACTAGCTGCTATGACACTGTTAGCTTGTCACCTTGGTTGTCACCATGCCAACACCAGAGACAACTGAGGTTGGTTGAGCAAGTTCATATTTTGTAAATTTTCCTGTAGAAATTTTCCTCTCCCATCAGCAAAAATTTTTTTGTCAGAATAAGCTGGATGAACAATTCACTCTCAGTAAGTTAATGGCTTTTATGCCAAAAACATAGCAAGTATGCAAACACAAATGTTTTGAGCAGTGCATCAATTTCATGTTTCTAAGATGTGTTAAAACACAATTCTTAAAGCAACGCAGCACAAGCAGCATAACTGGCACACACACACAGACCAGAGAGACCGTCTTCACGTAAGACTATGCTCTTGGAATGTGTTCACTGAATGTTGTCATTTGTGTTCACACACTTCTGTGAAGTATGTTTCTGCATAACTTGTCATTGTGAATATTTTGTTTGTTTTTCTTTATTTTAATACATTTAAAAAATCCTGGCTGCACTTTACATTGTGTGAACATTTCATGATGAATCATTTCATGAAACTGAAATTTTGGAAAGCAAATCATATTTAGGTTATAAAAACAGACTTTTAAGATTATTTTCAACTTCTCAAATAAAGTGAAGGTTTCAGAGACCTGAGGCTTTCCTATGATACAATGTAAAGAGACCTGAAACACAGAAAGTTTGCATGAATGTTTGGAGAACATTCTGGTGTCCAGGCCCTCACATGTGATTGCAATCGTATGTTAAGAATCATCAACATCCTGGTATAAAGGCATGCAGTTATTCTGTGGTCTCCAGTAGACTGAACATTAAAGAGGTAGCACTGAAATCTTTAGTTTACTGGAATCCCTTAAAGCACCACCACAAGCTCCACCTGCAACAGCCATAATAATCCTGATGAGGTTATTTTCAGTGAGTGAAAGTGTGTGTGTGCAGAGAGAGAGATTGAGGGTGTGTGACTGGGCTGACCATGTGTACGGGAAGTAATCAGGAAGTCTCACTAAGAAATTGTGTTGCATGAGATCAAAAGACTCAATCACGTGATTGTAATCGGAAGCATGAGTGTGTGTTGTGTTAAAAATAAAAAGATATTTTTAATTCCTTGTTCAAATCTCACATCTAAGGAGCCCAATATGAAATGAGCCTTGAAGTATAACAGACTCAAAGGAACTAACATACTTAATTCACCATGAATAACAGGATGAAAGATGGCTAGAGAGAGAAGGGAGGGAGGGAGGGGGGGGTTCTCAGACCTGGAATCAAGAGGGTTGAACCAGACTGCTGCCATTTGCTCAATTAACCATCTGGAGCCACAAAGTAATAATGAAAAACGTAAAAGAGGAATAACATACACCGAAAGACACGATTATACAAAAACATATACACAAAAAACTGGACAGCATATCACAAAACCTTCAATCTTCATTCTTATCTTTTTCAGTTTTTGACATAACATGTACCAGTTGCTGTTCTGGGTGAAGTTCATGATGAACTGCCCAAAAGAGGTGGTTCCATTGGCTGACACAAAAAGTTAAGTAGTTTTTTTCCTTCTCCTGTTAAATTACCTTTTTGGAAATACAAGGTTTTGTTCCAAAAACAATGATATAACTATATGAATACAGAACGACATACAGTATGTATAGTGCTGTTCAAAAGTTTAGAATCACTGTTTTCAATAATATAAAACCAATACAAGTATATAAAATGACTAATATACTAGACCTGCATACTTTACAGCTCTCAAATACTTCGTTTCTGTAAAAATAGGACATTTTAGGTGTGCCCAGGATGATGAAATTAGATGTAGATGATTCTAAAATAAAAGCTGTATAGCACTGAGAATCATACATAATAAAACTCGGAATACCTCATATTTGAAAAATGGTGATCAAATATTGGGGGAGCCTGACAAAAACGATTGTAAACAGATTATTACAGTATATTGTTTCAAATAATATAAACGTTGTTTATAAGGTTTATAGTTTATAAGGTTTACACCTACATTGCATAATTTATTATACATAAAATAACAATTATAACTATTTACAAACAATTATTAATATAACTATTGATATAAATATATATAAGTCAAACATATTAACTTAGTGTGTCAAAATATACATCTACCTTATTTTTACTGTCTAATCCCACCGTATAGGTGCTCTTTGTAGATTACCATTACAAGCTGTAGCTAAATCTGCTGCTACACAATTTCTCAGCCTCCCTCTACTCTGTCCATCAAAAGAAAGGAACCACCACTGACTAGATATTATTCGGGTGGCAAACCATGTGTGTACCAGCGTTGATACAAGTGTAGCAGACACAGTAAAGTTGATTAAAAGGGTAAAGGGGGGTTGACGAACTCATGGAGGTATTATAAGATCTGGAGAGAGTCATTCCCTTTAGCACCTATTCAGTGCAATGAGCTTCCCAACTTGCGCTAGACAGTATGACGATATTATGATGGCAATATTATATTTACTGTTACCAGGATAAACAATGTGTAAATATTGTGTGAAAATGTTTTATGTTATATTTTTGCCATCACCCACCCCTAAATGGCATTACCTTCAACACAGTGGTCATTACAATAGCCAATCTGGGGCATAGGAACAACGTTCAGTGCTTACGTGTGAACAATGATGTAAGTAAGTAAACAAATTATCACAAGGAAAGGAATTAGTATAATGAAACAAAGAATTAAAGGCTGGAATGCCATTGGAGAAAACCTTTCATCAGAAAAGATGTTCAATTTGAGCAAAAGTCTGTGGAATTACATGCTTTTTTGGCAGTCGGCCACTATGGCTTTCATTCAAAATGAACAAGTTTCTGATTAAATGATTTTTTTCCCCAATGACATTTGAGTCATTGAGTCATCGGATTGAGTCATCGAATCGTTTGGCCACTAGGACTAGCCAGACACACTTGACCCCCTGGACAAACTACAGGTTATAGTCAGCAACTGTAAACCCACAAAGTTTACAAAATGGCCCTCACAAAATGGCCAATGAATGCAAGTACAAGGAAGACATTTGCAATAAATTAGCACTCAGTGTATAATATAATACAACCCACCTTAACCATCTTTTTTCTTTTCATAGACACGCCAAGCGTGCTGTTATTATATTTTTATTGCACTGAATAGGGCTAGAATGTAGGTCAGGAATCTCTTGTCAATAAGTGACCTTACATAAGAACACACACACACACACACACACACACACACACACACACACACACACACACACACACACACACACACACACACATGGCCTGAATAAGAACATGTGTGCTCTTCAAACAAGAGACTCCTAGTAAGCCCAGAAGTCCAGTAATCGTGAGACAACAAGACACCTGTGGCTCCCAAAGCATTGCACGCACACACACACACACACGCATGCACGAACGCACGCACGCACACACACACACACACACACACAGTTCTGATTTAAATCTTCACTTTCAGATGTTTTTCCTGTCGCCTCGCCACTGGCTGGTGTGCTTTGGCCAACCCTACAGTCTTGGGCTGTGAACACGTTGTTCCTGGAATAATTGCTTTTTTGCGTTAATGTGTGTAATATGTTGCTACACTGCTGAGTAGTGGAGGCTAGAAAGTCCTGATGGGAAATGTAGGTTGGGGAGAACAGCAGTGATTTTAATCTGAGCTTTTAAAACATGCCTCAATTGCTACAATTCACGCTAGGCAACTACTACAGTGTGGCTAAATTTATCACACAGCACACTTCATTCAGTTTTATACTATAGTCACACCTACACATGTAACCTAAAACCCAACCTTAATCACACAGACATATGCAAAAGTATGGGGACCTGATATAAAGACCAGCAAGTACTTTTCCCTCATTTTACAATACTTGTGATGACACTTGGACAACACTATAAGTACACACTCACAAAGTTAAACAGACACAGCAAAAAATACCCACAGTAATCTAGACAAACTCCAGATCGCACTCAGCCACGTTCCCAAAGAACCAGAGTGCAGGAATGCTGCTTATATATCGGCTTTCGTTTTATCACACACTGATTATGGTCTGTAATAGCAAATGATCTGAATAACAAACTGATCTGAGATCAATACTTCTATTTTAAGAAGCTTTATAAAACTAGTCACGTCAAAGCTGATATCTTCATGATAAACAAAGGGTTTAGTTTCCAACCACTTAGTCCATTTATGGACCAGTTTCAAGAGTTGGAAGTGAGTCTTACACATACAAGGTATGTCAATGATATACTGTGATTAATACTACATTTATTAGAGAAATTAAAATATATTTTCTATTACACATCAGCTGTTACTCTTTCAAAAAACAAGATAGACAGCAGTTTGAAATTAAATTCTTCAGATTTGTAACGTTACAGTGAGTGTGTTTACATCCAATCAATAATCAGATTTCTGCAGTTATCCGATTATTCAAACGGTCACGCAAAAAGCACACTCTGATTTCTTAGTTTGGAGTAAGGTCTAGAAATCTGATTAAGAAATCCGATAAAGAGAGATGGACTTTTTTTTAGATTTCTTAGTCTGCGCATGCGCGAAAACATTTTTGGAGAGACAGAGAAACCAACCACATGGCTGGCAAAATCATCTTCTGTGATTTTATTGACTGGCTAGCTGCAAAGCAGGAATCCGATCACTGCCTGACTCATGTAGACTTGGAGTTTCCCCATTATCTGATTACCCAAGTGAATGTAAATACATTGATCACATTACTGACATAAGCAGAATTTCTTCAGATATCAGATTATTAAGTGAATGTAAATGCATTAAATGTTTTGTAAATGCCTTTAAACTTTTCCTAGTTTGGCCCTTTGAACCATCTGTAGTTCCAGCCTGAAGCCCAGCTGCGACTGTAAAACTCGCTTTCAAATTCAGTTTTTAAAGGGTTATAAAGTCTGAAGTATCATTCACAAGCAAAACACACCACTGACGCAGACAATGTCAGTAATACCGCACATGATGCTGGACAGTGATCTCGGGAACTTTGGATAAACCAACAACAGCAATAGCAAAGTAGAAACCTGCAATTACCCTGGAAACAATATGTAATGCAGCAGTTTGAGAGTTAGAGGGCTACAGTGGAGGAGGAGATATGATATATAAACTCACTGCTTGGAACATGCAGCCACTGTTGCTCTCACTGGATGAAAACTGGACACTGTGTTCCCCCTACAGAACATGATTTTCACGTTCAGGTTAATGTGGATGCAGTGTTGTTGAAAATAATGTTGTTGAATTACAGTAGTAATTCACAGAAAGTAAATACATTCTGATGAAGCTTATTTTGTCCACTCAAAGCTGCCACAAAATACTGTAACACCTTACAGGAACTATAAACATATGAGGTGACATTTATGAACAGTACAATAATACTCATACATAATCACAATGTGGGGTGGTACCCTCAAGGGTACATCTCAGTACCTTTAGTCAGACTCCACACACCCCGCCTCGCCTCTAGGCTTTTATTTTACTGTTCTGTTTTAAAACATTTGGATATGAAAAGGTACAAATACGAACGTTTCACCTGAAAAAACAATTGGACCTTAAAACAACTGCTTTAAGTTTGAGGGAACATTTACACTGTATCTTGATGAATGAAAAATGTACCTGCACAGAACCTTTATTTCTAACAGTGTACAAGAGGTCCAGGACAATTTGAGTAAGATAGAAATGATCTGTAAACTCATGATGTAAAAAAAAAAAAAGATGTGTACATACATATTTGTGCACGTCACACATTCACGATGATCAAATATTATATTACTCAATTTCTTGAATCCCATGCACAGTTTCATGCAATGTATAGGAATGTGAATGGACATTTCCTTTGCAATTAAAAATGCTTTTTGAATGTCATTATGGGATCAACAATGAATGCAATATGGATATGTTTTCAATACTATGTGCTCAGAATTGCTTTTGTTCTCTGTAGAACAAAACGTGTATTTTAAGGCTTTTATTATAGAAAGAACATGTATTTTAATGCTTTTATTTTAGGAAGAACGTGTATTTTAATGGTTTTATGATCATAATCTGCAGTATGCAGATCTTACTATGCGCTCCAATCAATCCATTACATTAATAATTCATAATACATTTAAGTATTTTTAATATATGATTATATCATTGCAATAGCATTATAGTACTGTTCATGAATGTGCCATGAATGCTTCACGTGCATGTAGTTCATGTAAAGCAGTACCCAAAATGCTCTGCTTTCTAAATGGGAATTAATCATGATTAATTATTAAAGTTTGACAGTCCCAGTGATCAGACTAATGCTTTGTGCAGTATGAATGCACTAATCCAAAAGACACAGAATTCCTCTTCGAGGCTCTCTCCGTCCCTCCAAGCACAACCAGAACAAAATTCCAAATGCTTTTTATATTAAATATACATGAGCAACATGTGCTGTTACTGTGCTCAGGATCTCTTCTGTGCTGTGTAATTGGCTGTGTTTTTGGAAGGGACTGTAATAAAGATGATATATTATTCTTGAATAATGTACTCAGAAAAGTATTTGGATCTATTTTGGAGTGTGTGTGTGTGCGTGTGTGTGCGTGCGTGCGTGCGTATGTGCATGCGTGCGCATTAAGGAGTTTAAGAGACTGTGTTCATGGATGTGGAGGATATGCATATTTGACTTAACTATCTTATACCCTCTTTCATAACACATAACTTTCCCTTTCAATGAGCAGCACAGTTCCTACAAATCAGACATAGTAACACTTTAGCACACACATTTCATTCCTTAATGATTTTAAAGGTGCAATTTACAAGATTTTTATTCCAAAAGAATCGAGAAATAAAGTATCTACAAAATGTTTTGATGTTATGTTAAGGACGTCTGTATATCATGTTGCAGAGATATCTACTTAATTGTGACTTAAGCATACTAAGCAGCTAGCTCCAGCCTATCCCATCTCATAATACCACTTTTTACCTCAAGAGTCACTGTAGTGTTGAGTCTGCCATGAGTTCAACATGAGAGGATGAAGACGTAGCACTGCCCTTCTAACCACTTGTCAAACATGTTGAAGGTACTGGTCCTAGTTAGACCGCTTAAAGACAGGCAGCCAATAAAAAGAACAGCAAACGCAACGATGGCTGAAACTGTAAGCAACCATTATCACCACCGCTGCCCACTGCTGGCAAGAACTGATGTTCAGCAGCAAAGAAAAGAAGTGACAAACAGAAGCAAAACAAGAGTTAACACTGCTGCTGTTTTCCACTGCTGGAAACAGATGCTGAACGCAATGTTTCTTCTAGACTGGTAAGGACAGGAAGGAGTGACAAGGGAGGAGAAGCATTTCCTTGTTTCTTAGAATAGTGGAGGACACCACAACTTTCTGATATGTTGCCTCTTATTTGCTCAGAGTGTGGAGTATGAATTTGATAGGTTGTGTCATCTTACATATTGCATCTTTAAAGAAGCAGAATCTTGAGAAACAAAAACCATAATATGAATTGACACTGACAACCTCTTAAACCCTAAAGGCCATATGTAGTCCTTGTACTTAACAGGGGTGCAACCTTACTGACAGATAATATATAACTTGGAGATAAATAGAAAACTGTTATATCAATAATTAAGCTGCTAGTTTGCTAATTTAAATAGCATACACTGACACTGACACCAATCACATGCGTGCAACTCAATGCATTTAGGCATGAACAACAACCCCACCATCAAACTTTACACTGGGCACAATGCAGTCAGACAAGTACTGTTCTCCTGGCAACCACCAAACCCAGAGTCATCCATCAGATTGCGAGACAGAGAAGAATGATTAGTCACTCCAGAGAACACATCTCCACTGCTCTAGAGTCCAGTGGCGGTGCTTTACACCGCTGCATTGCGCTTGGTGATGTAAGGCTTGAATGCAGCTGCTCTGCCTTGGAAATCCATTGTATAAAGCTCTGTATGCTGTTCTTGAGCTGATCTGAAGGCCACATGAAGTTTGAAGGGCTGTAGCGATTGACTCTGCAGAAAGTTGGCGACCTCTGCACTCTATGTGCCTCAGCATCCTCTGACCCCGCTCTGTTATCTTACATGGCCTACCACTTTGTGTCTGAGTTGCTGGCGTTCCCAGTCGCTTCCATTTTGTTATATCATCACTGACAGTTGACTGTGTATCATGGTACCACGCTGAAATTCACTGAGAGTGACCCATTCACAAATCTTTGTATATTATATAGCATATTATGTTACAGCTATACTAGATTTACTAGTTACATAGATTTTAGGCATTAGGAGACTCTCTTGGAGCTAGCGGCAGCCAGTAGTGGGTTGCTACAATCCTTTGCAGGATGTTCTGTGCATTCAAAGCATCATGGGGCACAGGAATAAGGTGCATTTGTCTGTGCAACAGTCTCAGGTAACTAAAGTGTCAGAAAAAAACTGTGGAATGACTGGTCTAGATATACAGGTTTTCAGTGCTAGTGCACTGGTGAATGAAACGTTCCATTGTGGCTGAACTGCATGAACTGCACTCTTATCTAGTTATGAATAAAGTTAGATATGTGTGTGCGCAGCTCTGCATGGTTGTAGCGTGTGTACAAGTGTGCGTGGGACCACTTTTCTAAACACAAGTTGGACCATATCAAAGACCATATAACTTTTAGAATGTAAAGTATGTTATGACTTTCTTATGCAACCCTCAGACTGGCTCCAACACACACACACACACACACACACCTGACATAGATCAGAAAGGCAGTGTTATAGTTGTTCCTAGGATAGATGCTGATAACTGGCTCCAAGCACAGACATTCTGGATTCTTTTACTGCAAAGTTCTCAACACAGCGCCCCAGTTCTGACTACTTGCACAGCTTATCACACTCTGAATAAATGACCGTTTCCGTCACAGACTGTTACTTTCCACTGGCACCGATTAAGCACATACAACTTATTGTTATTGTATTGCATTGAATGGCACAGAGTTCTGCGTTCAACAGTGACATATTTGTTTCTAGCAGTATCTGAGCCCAGGATTGTCTTTTTCTCTAAGCTATTGGTAACTAGCAAAGATACTTTCTCTAGATTGACAAAGCACTTCTTGTAAGTCACTCTGGATAAGAGCATCTGCTAAATGCTGTAAATGTAAATGTAACTGACCAAAACAGTTGCTGCTAAAGTTCATACTTGCTTACTGGTTTAACATTTTTCTATGTCAAGCTACCATTAATATTTAATATAGCCTAGTTAATTCATATAGCCTAAATAGCCCTTCACGGTTCCTGATGGTATACATGCCTTGAAATGCCTCTTACATTCTGTTAAATTATGTCTCACTCATAGCTCACTGCGGAGAATTTTTGTTGGATATTACATTTGTGTTTGTAAGTAGAAGAAATTTTATTATGACTTGAATTTGATTGAGTCCTGCATTGCTTTACCACACATATATGGCTGTCGTTGGAAGAAAAACCTGTATCTCAAAAATGGTAACTTTACAGGAGAAGGAAAAAACCTACTTTACTTTTAATGTAAGTCAATGGAACCAGAATTTTTTACAAGTAATTTTGGGCCGTTTCTTTTGGTCCATCCATCATGAAATTTACACACAATATAAAGGACAACAGGCATTTTCAGATTATGTAAAAAAAAAAAAAAGTTTTCTTCCAACAGCAGCGATATGTTATCGTATCTTTCTGCTGTCTGTTATGTGCAAATGCTAATTTTGTTGATACAGAATGTAAATCATATATAAATATAATTCATCATATAACAAAGTACAAAATGAATTATTCACATATAAATTGACTGGGAGTTGGGCAAATTCCAAACTGGCAGGATTCCCAAAGGGCCAGTGACATTTTGGGTGAGGTGGGCTAAATCCATACGTGTGAAAAAAAATCTCCAAGGAACAGATGACCTTCAGAATGCGGTGGTCCATTGAGTGTTGATGTGTGGTCCATCTGGTTAGTGTGTTACAATCTCAGTACCAGATTCTTAAAATTAAAATGATCATCTTCACAAATACCTGGACGGCATCTTTATAAAAGGCCTCTAAAATAGTTAAATTAAACTGAAACTCAGGTGGTGAGAATGAATGTTCGAATATGAATAGGCCAGTGTGTTTACAGCTATGAGTATTTAAATTTACCACACTGAAATAAACAATCCCTGATGGTTATGACTCTCGATTTATCAGCTTTGCTTTCAGAACATTAGTGAAGGCACAAATTCATACACGTTTTCAAAGACTGGATTTTGAAATCAGTTATTTACAAGAACACCTTGTAAAGCTTGAAATATTTGGATTAATTAAATGGAATTTGACTATTCAAGTCAGTTTTTCTGGCAGGCTACATTCAGGTTCAGGCAGAATGAGGCTGCAGTCAGGTTCAGGCAGAATCAGGCTGCAGTCAGGTTCAGGCAGAATCAGGCTGCAGTCAGGTTCAGGCAGAATCAGGCTGCAGTCAGGTTCAGGCAGAATCAGGCTGCAGTCAGGTTCAGGCAGAATCAGGCTGCAGTCAGGTTCAGGCAGAATTTTATCAGGCCACACTCTAACAGACAACTTTAAGCTATAGCTACAGACAGAATTTTGTCAGGCAATGAAAGGCTGAGAAAGAATTTTGTCAGGCAATGAAAGGCTGAGAAAGAATTTTGTCAGGCAATGTTTGTGTTGTGACAGAATTTCAGTCAGGTTGAGACAGAATTTCTTAGGATTGCAGTCAGAATTTTTTTAGACTGCTATGAGGTTCAAGCAGAATTTTGTCCAGCTACTGTCGGGTTCAGCCAGAATTCTGTTAGGCTACAGCCCATGTGTCAAACACAAGGCCTCTTGGCCTGACACGATCCTATCCGGCCTGCAAAAGTGTCTTTTCTACTTTTTATTTTCTACTAATATTAATCTGTTTCACAATGTACTACAGTACCTAGCATGCACTGCAACATAATGTGTGCTTTGACTCTCCTACCCCAACAACAGTTTATGCAACAGAAGTCATATTACCCAAATGCATTTCATCTGCAGTTCAACCAATATAAAGACGACAATAGTTCAGCAGATCAGAAACTGAGCCAAGTCTTAATAAACTTGCAGCACAGAAAGGAGGAAGTATCAAGTTCAAGTAAATAGGTAGATTTAAAAGACTTAGCTCCTGGGGACGTTTACATTGTGAATTTTTCAAGTGCTTATATTTTACTGCTAAGGTTTTTGTGTATTTTGAATGAACAGTGGTCAATTTGGGGTATGGCACATCATTAATTAAAAAAGCATTTTTTTTTCTCTGGCCCATGGATATGTTGAGACTTTCTGAAACGGCCCCTTTAGTGGTTGAGTTTGACACTCCTGGGCTGCAGTCAGGCTAGAACAGAATTGTTTTCAGGCCACAGTCTAACAGACAATTTTATAAGGCTTCATTCAGGTTCAGACAGAATTTTGCCAGGCTACAGTCAGGTTCAGACTGAATTTTGCCAGGCTACAGTCAGGTTCAGACAGAATTTTGCCAGGCTACAGTCAGGTTCAGACAGAATTTTGCCAATCTACAGTCAGGTTCAGACAGAATTTTGCCAGGCTACAGTCAGGTTCAGACTGAATTTTGCCAGGCCACAGTCAGGTTCAGACAGAATTTTGCCAGGCTACAGTCAGGTTCAGACAGAATTTTGCCAGGCTACAGTCAGGTTCAGACAGAATTTTGCCAGGCTACAGTCAGGCTCAGACTAAATTTTGCCAGGCTACAGTCAGGTTCAGACAGAATTTTGCCAGGCTACAGTCAGGTTCAGACTGAATTTTGCCAGGCTACAGTCAGGTTCAGACAGAATTTTGCCAGGCTACAGTCAGGTTCAGACTGAATTTTGCCAGGCTACAGTCAGGTTCAGACAGAATCTTGCCAGGCTACAGTCAGGTTCAGACTAAATTTTGCCAGGCTACAGTCAGGTTCAGATTGAATTTTGCCAGGCTACAGTCAGGTTCAGACTAAATTTTGCCAGGCTACAGTCAGGTTCAGACTAAATTTTGCCAGGCTACAGTCAGGTTCAGACAGAATTTTGCCAGGCTACAGTCAGGTTCAGACAGAATTTTGCCAGGCTACAGTCAGGTTCAGACAGAATTTTGCCAGGCTACAGTCAGTTTCAGACTGAATTTTGCCAGGCTACAGTCAGGTTCAGACAAAATTTTGCCAGGCTGCAGTCAGGTTCAGACAGAATTTTGCCAGGCTACAGTCAGGTTCAGACTGAATTTTGCCAGGCTACAGTCAGGTTCAGACAAAATTTTGCCAGGCTGCAGTCAGGTTCAGACAGAATCTTGCCAGGCTACAGTCAGGTTCAGACAGAATTTTGCCAGGCTGCAGTCAGGTTCAGACAGAATTTTGCCAGGCTACAGTCAGGTTCAGACTGAATTTTGCCAGGCTGCAGTCAGGTTCAGACAGAATTTTGCCAGGCTACAGTCAGGTTCAGACAGAATTTTGCCAGGCTACAGTCAGGTTCAGACTGAATTTTGCCAGGCTACAGTCAGGTTCAGACAGAATTTTGCCAGGCTACAGTCAGGTTCAGACAGAATTTTGCCAGGCTACAGTCAGGTTCAGACAGAATTTTGCCAGGCTACAGTCAGGTTCAGACAGAATCTTGCCAGGCTACAGTCAGGTTCAGACTGAATTTTGCCAGGCTACAGTCAGGTTCAGACAGAATCTTGCCAGGCTACAGTCAGGTTCAGACTAAATTTTGCCAGGCTACAGTCAGGTTCAGACAGAATTTTGCCAGGCTACAGTCAGGTTCAGACTGAATTTTGCCAGGCTACAGTCAGGTTCAGATTAAATTTTGCCAGGCTACAGTCACGTTCAGGCAGAATTTTGCCAGGCTGCAGTCAGGTTCAAACTGAATTTTGCCAGGCTACAGTCAGGTTCAGACTAAATTTTGCCAGGCTGCAGTCAGGTTCAGACTGAATTTTGCCAGGCTACAGTCAGTTTCAGACTGAATTTTGCCAGGCTACAGTCAGGTTCAGACAGAATTTTGCCAGGCTACAGTCAGGTTCAGACAGAATTTTGCCAGGCTACAGTCAGGTTCAGACAGAATTTTGCCAGGCTACAGTCAGGTTCAGACAGAATTTTGCCAGGCTGCAGTCAGGTTCAGACTGAATTTTGCCAGGCTACAGTCAGGTTCAGACAGAATTTTGCCAGGCTACAGTCAGGTTCAGACAGAATTTTGCCAGGCTACAGTCAGGTTCAGACAGAATTTTGCCAGGCTACAGTCAGTTTCAGACTGAATTTTGCCAGGCTACAGTCAGGTTCAGACAGAATTTTGCCAGGCTACAGTCAGGTTCAGACAGAATTTTGCCAGGCTACAGTCAGGTTCAGACAGAATTTTGCCAGGCTATAGTCAGGTTCAGACAGAATTTTGCCAGGCTGCAGTCAGGTTCAGACTGAATTTTGCCAGGCTACAGTCAGGTTCAGACTGAATTTTGCCAGGCTACAGTCAGGTTCAGACAGAATTTTGCCAGGCTACAGTCAGGTTCAGACAGAATTTTGCCAGGCTGCAGTCAGGTTCAGACAGAATTTTGCCAGGCTACAGTCAGGTTCAGACAGAATTTTGCCAGGCTACAGTCAGGTTCAGACAGAATTTTGCCAGGCTACAGTCAGGTTCAGACAGAATTTTGCCAGGCTACAGTCAGGTTCAGACAGAATTTTGCCAGGCTACAGTCAGGTTCAGACAGAATTTTGCCAGGCTACAGTCAGGTTCAAACTGAATTTTCTCTGAATTGATTCAGGCTAGAGTCAAATTACATTCAGGATCAGAAAGAATTTTGTTGGTCTACAACTGGGATGGTATACAATTCAGGTTGGGAAACAATTTCATCTGACTACAGTCAGGTTCAGACAGAATTTTGCCAGGCTACAGTCAGGTTCAGACAGAATTTTGCCAGGCTACAGTCAGGTTCAGACAGAATTTTGCCAGGCTACAGTCAGGTTCAGACTGAATTTTGCCAGGCTACAGTCAGGTTCAGACAGAATTTTGCCAGGCTACAGTCAGGTTCAGACAGAATTTTGCCAGGCTACAGTCAGTTTCAGACTGAATTTTGCCAGGCTACAGTCAGGTTCAGACAGAATTTTGCCAGGCTACAGTCAGGTTCAGACAGAATCTTGCCAGGCTACAGTCAGGTTCAGACAGAATTTTGCCAGGCTACAGTCAGGTTCAGACAGAATTTTGCCAGGCTACAGTCAGGTTCAGACAGAATTTTGCCAGGCTACAGTCAGGTTCAGACAGAATTTTGCCAGGCTGCAGTCAGGTTCAGACTGAATTTTGCCAGGCTACAGTCAGGTTCAGACAGAATTTTGCCAGGCTACAGTCAGGTTCAGACAGAATTTTGCCAGGCTACAGTCAGGTTCAGACAGAATTTTGCCAGGCTACAGTCAGGTTCAGACAGAATTTTGCCAGGCTACAGTCAGGTTCAAACTGAATTTTCTCTGAATTGATTCAGGCTAGAGTCAAATTACATTCAGGATCAGAAAGAATTTTGTTGGTCTACAACTGGGATGGTATACAATTCAGGTTGGGAAACAATTTCATCTGACTACAGTCAGGTTCAGACAGAATTTTGCCAGGCTACAGTCAGGTTCAGACAGAATTTTGCCAGGCTACAGTCAGGTTCAGACTGAATTTTGCCAGGCTACAGTCAGGTTCAGACTGAATTTTGCCAGGCTACAGTCAGTTTCAGACTGAATTTTGCCAGGCTACAGTCAGGTTCAGACTGAATTTTGCCAGGCTACAGTCAGGTTCAGACAGAATCTTGCCAGGCTACAGTCAGGTTCAGACTAAATTTTGCCAGGCTACAGTCAGGTTCAGACAGAATTTTGCCAGGCTACAGTCAGGTTCAGACTAAATTTTGCCAGGCTACAGTCAGGTTCAGACTAAATTTTGCCAGGCTACAGTCAGGTTCAGACAGAATTTTGCCAGGCTACAGTCAGGTTCAGACAGAATTTTGCCAGGCTACAGTCAGGTTCAGACAGAATTTTGCCAGTCTGCAGTCAGGTTCAGACAGAATTTTGCCAGGCTACAGTCAGGTTCAGACAGAATTTTGCCAGGCTGCAGTCAGGTTCAGACTGAATTTTGCCAGGCTACAGTCAGTTTCAGACGGAATTTTGCCAGGCTACAGTCAGGTTCAGACAGAATTTTGCCAGGCTACAGTCAGGTTCCGACAGAATTTTGCCAGGCTGCAGTCAGGTTCAGACAGAATTTTGCCAGGCTACAGTCAGGTTCAGACTGAATTTTGCCAGGCTACAGTCAGGTTCAGACAGAATTTTGCCAGGCTGCAGTCAGGTTCAGACTGAATTTTGCCAGGCTACAGTCAGGTTCAGACTGAATTTTGCCAGGCTACAGTCAGGTTCAGACAGAATCTTGCCAGGCTACAGTCAGGTTCAGACTAAATTTTGCCAGGCTACAGTCAGGTTCAGACTGAATTTTGCCAGGCTACAGTCAGGTTCAGACTAAATTTTGCCAGGCTACAGTCAGGTTCAGATTAAATTTTGCCAGGCTACAGTCACGTTCAGGCAGAATTTTGCCAGGCTACAGTCAGGTTCAGACTAAATTTTGCCAGGCTACAGTCAGGTTCAGACAGAATTTTGCCAGGCTACAGTCAGTTTCAGACTGAATTTTGCCAGGCTACAGTCAGGTTCAGACAGAATTTTGCCAGGCTACAGTCAGGTTCAGACTGAATTTTGCCAGGCTACAGTCAGTTTCAGACTGAATTTTGCCAGGCTACAGTCAGGTTCAGACAGAATTTTGCCAGGCTACAGTCAGGTTCAGACAGAATTTTGCCAGGCTGCAGTCAGGTTCAGACTGAATTTTGCCAGGCTACAGTCAGGTTCAGACTGAATTTTGCCAGGCTACAGTCAGGTTCAGACAGAATTTTGCCAGGCTACAGTCAGGTTCAGACAGAATTTTGCCAGGCTACAGTCAGTTTCAGACAGAATTTTGCCAGGCTACAGTCAGGTTCAGACAGAATTTTGCCAGGCTATAGTCAGGTTCAGACAGAATTTTGCCAGGCTGCAGTCAGGTTCAGACAGAATTTTGCCAGGCTACAGTCAGGTTCAGACAGAATTTTGCCAGGCTACAGTCAGGTTCAGACAGAATTTTGCCAGGCTACAGTCAGGTTCAGACAGAATTTTGCCAGGCTGCAGTCAGGTTCAGACAGAATTTTGCCAGGCTACAGTCAGGTTCAGACAGAATTTTGCCAGGCTACAGTCAGGTTCAGACAGAATTTTGCCAGGCTACAGTCAGGTTCAGACAGAATTTTGCCAGGCTACAGTCAGGTTCAGACAGAATTTTGCCAGGCTACAGTCAGGTTCAAACTGAATTTTCTCTGAATTGATTCAGGCTAGAGTCAAATTACATTCAGGATCAGAAAGAATTTTGTTGGTCTACAACTGGGATGGTATACAATTCAGGTTGGGAAACAATTTCATCTGACTACAGTCAGGTTCAGACAGAACTTTACACTTGGTTTGAACTGAAGTTGGTCAGCCTTTAGTTGGGTTAAAAACTTGGTGCTGTAGGTCGGGTAAGATTGACTATTTTGGATTTATATTAAACTTTGGACCAGGCCTGATTAAAGCTCTAACTGCTTGATAGTGAGAGACTGAGAGGTGACACAGTAAAATGAGGCTAAATGGACCGGCGACTGATTGGTGTTTTAGAGTTAGTGGGAAACTGCTTTCAGGGAAGGAAGAGACAGTGATGCAACTGTCTCAGCCCTTAGTGGATATAGGTCAATGATGCCACAGACCTGAAAATGGAAGCGGAAGAGCAAGACACAAATTCAGACACTCTACACTAAACTGCTTCGATATCTGGAGTATAAAACTAATGCTGCATTAAATCTAAGACATTACATAAATTAATGATGTGCTAGTGAGTGTGAGCAAGACGAAGAGCCGGGAAATAGTCGGCCTATTTCACACATGAGTCAGTCATTTCTCAGAAACGATTGATTTCTCGGTTAGTTATCCCAGAGGCTTACACGACGCAGCTCATTACGTGCAATCTACAGAAAACATCTCCAAGTATTAAGCATTCTCAGTATAAGACTACCACTCCTCCTCTGATTTGTCTATACATGCAAACAGATCCTAATTCAGGAGCTGTGAATAATCTCCAGCCCAGGGCCAATCTACACCTTCACAACCCAGTAATCTTAACATTCAACCTCCAGGTCTCTTCCACTGATTAAAATCCTAACCTATACAAAAATGGATGATCCTTGACTCTACTGCCCCCTACAGGATATCTCTCATTTAGAAATACTGGACAGTCCTGCAGGTTTTGTATGGTGAATTCTAGTTAACACAGCAAACTGCATGGACAAAGACTGTTGTATTAGATGTGATGTTCAGCATTTGGTTAAGGTTGGGGAAGGTTATGTGCGACAAAGGACTTATTTTGTAGGTGCAGAATATCTAGTAGCTAGACATTGGAAATCAATTGTGGATAGTATTTTCCAACTGGAAGGCACAGTATTATTCTTACTCCAACACATCTAATTTAACACGAAAAAGGGCTATTAACCCCCTAAGAATCCTAGGTTAATATAGAATATTTTATGGGGCCAACTGTAAAGCATCAAATGGTCTTCCACCTTGGGCTCATGAGATCTCATCCTCATGCAGCTCTCTATATGCTGTAATTTGCTCCCAACTTCCTATATCTGTAAATAAAGCCTCTACCAATCCTGTTGTGACTAGTACTATTAAAAGTTGGCTCCAATTTAGGAAACACTAGAGTTTACATAGTGCTTCAATCCATATGTCCATTAAAAAAACACACCCGTTTCGCATCTGATCAAATAACGGGCTTACCACAGTTGGCGATTTCTATAAGGATGGTGTCTTTTCATCCTTTTCAGACTTATCAACTAAATCCAACTCACCAAATAGTCGCCTCTTCAGCCTCTTTCAGGCCAGAAATTTTGTTCAAAGGCTTTTCCCCCATTTCCCCAACCGTCCCACTGAATCCCATATCGATCAATTTCTTACTCTTTATCATGCAACTCATATCTGTTATTTATAACTTATAGTTATATAGGTAGCACCTACTGAAACTCTTAAAAGGTTCTGGAAAGAGAACCCAAGTTGTTCTTGGACCACTCTATCGTGTTTTTTTTTGTTAGAACCCCAGGAGCAGCTTTCGTGGGAAGGATGGTTCTAGGGTGGTGGGTGGGTTGTGGTTGAAGGGTTAGGGGTAAATGCAGAAACATACTTTTTACTGTTTCACTTGTACAATGTAATATGTTTATGACTTATGACAAAATGCAATAAAAAAATGTGAAAAAAATCTGAGACTTATTACATAATATGCCTTATTATTCAGGAACTAAAGGGACTTTAATGCAAACTGGTTGAGCTATTCATACGTTACAGAAGTGTGTAATAAATCTTTGGCCCTGGCCATGTGAGATTAGCCAGGCCTTCATAGACCAAACTAAGTATGTCAGAGGGCAGCAAGCATCTGACTGTCATGGTCCTCCATGTTTTTTAATGCTTACAGTCTGTTTATGTTTGATTCTTGTGGTGCAACAATTAATGCAACTCTACAAGTCAGTGTATGACCACTTAAGCTTTTGAGGCAATGGGGTTTGCACAAGGCTGACTTGTAGAAAAAGTGATGACTCTACGGAGCTGGAGAATAAGCATCAGCACTGCCCTCTGCTTGCAGCTTCAAGAAGTACGTTTGGCTTGTTTAAAAGGATGTTAATGTACTTTAGCATTTGTAGCACCAAAACGTTCCCTTACGGATTAATACATACTTCTGTCTGTCAAACTTGCAAGTGAAGTGCTGCTTGGAGTTGATTCATTCATCAGTTAAAAAAAAATATCAATCATCGATTAGAGATGACACCTATGTAATACTGGGTAATGGGTCAATCAGCAAAAACTCTTGGACTGGATACTGGAAGGAAAAAAAAACAGTGAATCTGATTGAATTCAGTAACCAAGCTAGCTTGAAATATACATTCACATTTTATGATGTTGTTTGTTGTTTATTTCTTCCTGTGAGGGAGCAGAATGAGAAGTTTAAGCATGATAGCCTACTTTTTGAATGAAATGCTTCAATTGAAAACAACTCAACTGCTTAGCAGTCTTTAAAGAAAAAATATGGATCAGTACCGATATCAGCTAATCCTCAAGGCTTTAATATTGCTATAAGTATCGTAAAAGAAAAAGTGGCATCATGCCATCTCGTATTAAAATTTACCTTCTAAAATTTACCTTATAACTTAATGCTAATTTTTAAATTCTAGTGATCTCTCAATTTATATATCACTCACCCATCCAAATAATTGAATTCAGGTGTTCTAATCACTTCCATGGCCACAGGTGTATAAAACTAAGCACCTAGGCCTGCAGACTGCTTCTACAGACATTAGTGAAAGACACAACTCTCAGGAGCTCAGTGAATTCTAGTGTGGTACCATGATCAGACACCACCTGCACAACTGTGAAATTTCCTCACTACTAAATATTCCACAGTCAACTATCAGTGGTATTATAACAAAGTGGAAGCGATTGGGAACGACAGCAGCTCAGCCATGAAGTGGTAGGCCACGTAAAATAACAGAGCGGGGTCAGCAGATGCTGAGGCGCAT
Source organism: Pygocentrus nattereri (assembly GCF_015220715.1). NCBI lineage: Eukaryota > Metazoa > Chordata > Actinopteri > Characiformes > Serrasalmidae > Pygocentrus > Pygocentrus nattereri. The sequence goes on from NC_051214.1 coordinate 25,489,463, forward strand.
TGTGCGCAGAGGTCAAACAACTTTCTGCAGAGTCAATCACTACAGACCTCCAAACTTCATGTGGCCTTCAGATTAGCTCAAGAACAGCATGGAGTGCTTCATGGAATGGGTTTCCATGGCCGAGCAGCTGCATCCAAGCCTTACATCACCAAGCGTAATGCAAAGTGTCAAATGCAGTGGTGTAAAGCGCCGCCACTGGACTCTAGAGCAGTGGAGACATGTTCTCTAGAGTGACTAATCACGCTTCTCTGTCTCGCAATCTGATGGACGAGTCCGGGTTTGGCGGTTGCCAGGAGAACGGGACTTGTCTGACTGCATTGTGCCAAGTGTAAAATTTAGTGGAGGGGGGGTTATGGTGTGGTGTTGTTTTTCAGGAGTTGTGCTCGGCCCCTTAGCTCCAGTGAAAGGAACTCTTAATGCTTCAGCACCAAGAGATTTTGGACAATTTCATGCTCCCAACTTTGTGGGAACAGTTTTGGATGGCCCCCTCCTGTTCCAACATGACTGCGCACCAATGCACAAAGCAAAGTCCATAAAGACATGGATGAGCGAGTTTGGGGTGGAAGAACTTGACTGGCCTGCACAGAGTCCTGAATTCAACCCGATAGAACACCTTTGGGGTGAATTAGAGCGGAGACTGTGAGCCTGTTGGAAGAAAATCTTCAAATGATAACTCCAAAATGGTAACTTTACAGGAGAAGGAAAAAACCCACTTTACTTACTCTTTTAGTCCATTCATCATGAAATTTAGACACAATGTAAAGGGTAACAGGCATTTTCAATTTTCAGATGAAAAAAATAAATAAATAAATAAATTATATATATATGGCATGCCCCCTCCAGGTAAGGGGAAAGGACCTGCCCCAGGTGGAGGAGTTTAAGTATCTTGGGGTCTTGTTCACGAGTGATGGGAAGAGGGATCGTGAGATCGGCCGCAGGCTGGGACAGGCGGCAGCAGTAATGCGGTCACTGTACCGGTCTGTAGTGGTGAAGAGGGAGCTGAGCCATAAGGCGAATCTCTCTGTTTACCGGTCGGTCTACATCCCGACTCTCACCTATGGTCATGAGCTGTGGGTAATGACAAAAAGAACAAGATACAAGCGGCGGAAATGAGCTTTCTTTGTAGGATGGTGGGCCATACTCAATTTGATAGGGCAAGGAGGTTGGTCATCCGGGAGGAGCTCGGAGTAGAGCCCTGGTGGTGGTGTACCAGGCACGGCCTACTGGGACAAGACCCTGGGGTCGTCCTAGAACCCGCTGGAGGGATTATATCTTCAAGTTGGCCTGGGAGTGGTTTAGCTTCCCCAGGAATGAGCTGGAGGAAGTTGAGGGGGACAGGGTCGCCTGGGATTCTCTGCTCTCTCAACTGCTACCGCAAACCTATCTGGACTAAGCGATTAACGATGATGAATGAATGAATGAATGAATGAATGAATATATTTGTGTGTGTATATTAAAGATTTCCTACTGGCTACAGACAATGTAATATGTAAAATAGAAAAATACAGATAATTAAGATAACAGATAGAACTCATAGGTAATATATGCATTAATAATAAATGGGTGGTAAAATGCATTAGATTGATAATGAGCTACATAACTCATTGGTATTCTGAAATATCAATTGTGAATGAAGTGTTTACAGCTGTTTGAGCAAGAACAGGAACACAGGGATTTGTGTAATGGTCTGCTGTGTATATGAGAGTGTGTGTGTGTGTGTGTGTGTGTGTGTGTGTGTGTGTGTGTGTGTGTGTGCGCACGCCACAGGGGAGCAGCTCATCCTCCCTGTGGTTCAAACTACACCTGGAGTTTCCATTCTATTGCACAGAAACAAACATGTGTCTCTCAATCACAACAGCCATGTCTCCTCTCTGTCTCACACGCACACACTCAGTTAAGTGTGTATGATGCAACTGGTGCTGAAGTGTACTGTATTGTGCTATTCAATATGGCTCCTCAGAGATGTGCACTAAATCACACTACACTTATGATTTCATGACCATCCCTTTCTGTGACCAACCAAAGCCACACTTCATTCACAATCTCTTTTTCATTCATTCACCATATTATAGTGCAAATCTGTTTGTTACTGTGTATGTATTCTCTAACTTCACTTCGCAGAAATGTCCTCTGTTCAATGTCAGCTTTCAAGGAGAAACATCTGCCGCTGACAAACAGATCTACATGCACTCGTATAGTACTGCGCAAAAGGCACCTAAGCACACTGCTGAAAACCATTTATCTTGGCCCTGAGTGAGTTTTTGCTCAGAAAAAACAGCTTATATCTTTAGAATTGATGCAAATATACATTAATACAGTAAAAATTAACAAGAATTTTCAACTTTGGTTCCACATTTCCTATCATTGCTCCAGCCATTGCACGCATTTGATGCAATTTCATCATCAGCACATCTGCTTTAAGATATTAGCATACTGATAAGCCAAAACAGCTGCTAAATATAAATAATAATAATGATAATTACAATTAATTTTGAGCTGTCTTGAGAAAAAGTATGGAATACTGAAACATAAACACTGACATATGCAAAATTACAACATATTGTGTTAATGACATTTGCATTTATTTGAATATTAATGTTTTTCTTATATTACATCCCATGTAACACAATATTATATCAGACTCCATCACTGATGATGTATTATTCATCCTCAGACTTTGAGCAGTACTGTATATGCAATATATATACATATAAGACAGATAACTAACATTATATATAAGACAGATAACTAACATATACAAGATGGACAACTAACATTATATATGACATATAACTAACATTATATATAAGACAGATAACTAACAGTATTGTTAGTTAGAATAGTGCATGCTGGGTACAGTAGTTATAGAACACTGATGGATGAGAAGTCATGAATTCTGTCAAAGCGAAGAGACTGATGGATGCAAAGCTGCACTACAGAGCACTGCATAACGAGGCAAACAGCACATGAAAAGTTAGTTTTATGCTAGAATGCCCCTTTAATCTCAGGAACCAAATATAAATGCACCCTTTCAGCTTTAAACCACAAAACAACTGGCATTTAAAAAAAAATCAGGACTACATTGTTGGCCCTGACAATGAATTTAGCCCTTTTCTCTTATTTTCCTACAAAGCTGCATGACATTTTGTTCTAAAACTGTATGAAAAAGAGCAACATGGGCGCACACACAAAAACAGCAACCAAAAAAAACTCCTCCACAAAATTCCTCACTACAGAAGACATTATTACTATGTTACTATACTGTTATTACATAGACATTACATAAATCCCCCCATACGAAGAAAACGACCTTGGATTTGTTAGTGTGTATGGGTTCCTGGAAGTAAACACACATAAAGAATTGAAAAGTGTTCATAGTGCAAGTCTGCCATTATCAAGAGCGTTACTGTCTGGAAATGGGTTGCCATGGTTAGTGTTGTACTAACTGGCCGTGGAACCTAACCACTCCCTATCTATAAAAAACTGAGCAAGCTAGAATTGTGTAAGTGTCAGCTTACGTACAGTGCTTGGATGAGACCCTGGAGTATGTCAGAGGTTAAGTTTTCATATTTTTTTCCTTATAAATGTACACAGAATTGGTGTAATGTACACTGCCCCCTGCTGGACAAATACACTGTAGCATGTTTTCAGCCACACAAAAGCACAAGGGCACTTAAGCAGTTCCCTCAAATCGTTTTAAGCGCATCACAAAATCTGAAATACTTTTCTAAGCACAAACAAAAAGCACAAAACATAAAACAGATGAACACGACCTCAAAGCCATAAGAAAAACTCATCATTTAGGAATTTTTGTCCATTTTCTCCCAAACACTACCTGCAATTTACATTTACTGAAGCTAAGAATAGAGTTTGTGAAATTTTGTGACAAAGGTTTTACTGCTGTGCTTACGGTTGGAGTCGTATGCAAATATTTGGGCACCCCTGGTCAAATGACATGTTTGATGACAGTAAGTTAACACGCTCTACAGAGAACACATTTCTGCTGAATTTTACAATAAAATAAAATACTAATTTGTTCCTGTAGATGATCCTCGTAATTTCATCGAGGGTGGTAAAACAGTTGCCCTGATTAACTTTGGCCCTTTTCCCTTTTCTCCATTTTCCTGAAAAGCCAAGACATTTTTGTTCTAAAAATTATGAAAAAGTACACATTGGTGCACACCCAAAAACAGAAAAACCTCCTTCACAAAATTCCTCACTACAGAAGACGTTATTACTATGTCACTATACTGTTGTGAACTAACTTTCACTTTGAAAACTAACAAAACCTGTCATTTGACTGGGGGTCATATGTGTTATCTGTGTGTAAGCATCTATAAGAATTCTTTAATGATAACCCCCGACATAATCCTAACATCTGCCTCAGTAACTAAAAAGGTTTTATACAATTCAACATTTAGCTTTCATAACAATTAAAAAACAGCACTCAGCATTCATAGTGCTACATAACACTCGCATAATGCCTCCATGACAACTGATACACACCTACAGAAATATTTATAAAGCCTTTCAATAAGTATCAGTTGTTGAAAGACTGCTTTTGCTATTTTTTATTTTTTTTTATGTCACTTCACCTCAGCAATTATGACAATTCACACTTTTTTTAATAAGACTTTATAAATGTCTGTGACGGAAGGTGTTATGTAAACGTCGTGAAGCTGCAGCGTTACCAGCGTTACTTTGTAAAGTCAGCGCGTGTTTGTCCTGATTGTAGATTCACCTTGTTTTCCTCTGTTTCAGTATGAAAAGGAACACGCATATGACCGCTTCTAATCTGAGAACAGTTTAAAAATGACCTCTGCGGACTGTTTGATTTACTGCAGGACTGCCTTTTGTCTGTTTCTCATAAATGTTACAGCCACACAAAGTGCTCACTCGCTGTTGTTCCAGCTCACAGACCCTCCACTACTGAACTGATCATGCGGCGGTGTCCTTATTCAGCCACCACTGGAGGGCACTATGGCTCTATGAACTGACAGAGGAGCGACGCAGCGATGTGCTTCTCTCTATCCTCCCCCCATAGTGACACACTAATACACCCCCAACACACACACACACTGATTTCTCTATGTAAAAGTGTGGGATCTTACTATTGCATTCTACTATCACTCCACCCACCCACACATAGATCCCAGCTAACATAGTTCGGGTTAATTGTCCTCAGGGACATTAGCGTCATTCTGACTTTGTCCAACTTTTCACTCTCAGATAAAAAGAAAAGCACGAGGAAAAAAGGGGAAGAAAAAAACAACACGAGTGTTTCACAGCCCAGATGTGGCAGTCTCTAGACACATGCCGAAGAAAGCCCAGTCCCTCTGGTCCTCCTTCTCTGTTTCCTCCCTCCCTCTCTCTCTCTCTCTCTCTCTCTCTCTCTCCCTAATATCTCTCTTGCCACAATTTGGTTAGTTCTGCTGAACATACTCCCTGTGAAAGACTCAAACTGAACAACAACAAAAAACAAAAAAAACCCAAAAAGACAACACTCAGATGATCCCACCGTTGCTCAATACTCCCTCAGTTGTCCCGATTTCAAGACAAACATGGCCAGTTACGTACATTCTCACAGCTTGCAAAACATGGACGCCGTTGTTTTTTAAGTAAACCATGGCTCAGAGAGATACAGGACGCCAGAAAGCCATCTGCGGAACTAAGAATGAGCATTTTGGCCTGCAGGAAACGCCTCGGTAAAGCTCCAGGGATCTTTCTCAGTGTTATTAGCTATTCTGTGCTAATGATCGTTTCAAGGCCTGGCTCAGCATAAGCGAGAGGACAAGTAAAAAATAAGGATGCATCAATAAGGAATTTTAGAGCTGCTAACTTTTTTTGCACATATGAAGTGCAGGATGTGTAAAGATGGATTAAAGACGGACCACCGATTCAACTCATACAGCAATAGCACGGTTAATTCAGACATGACTACTGTAAACTGCTGTAAGCACTGAAGGGGATGTTAGGAGTCTTGTCCAAGGACCATGGTGTGAATTACAGGGAAGAAGGGCTGAACGATCTGGGGGAAATATCTAATTGCGATTTTTCTAACAAGAATTGCGACTGAGATTTAATTTTTTATTATTACGTTTACTACGTTTTCTAAGCTACATTTTCCAGCTTGAGGCTTGACCCCTGAATGTAGTGTGCTGGACAGCCAGTAAGTTATGCTTGTAATGTCACAACATGGAGGCTTGGGTGCCTCTGATTAATCTAGCTTATCTACAGGCAGTTCACAAGCTTCTCAAGTTATTATGTTGAATTTCCCCAATTTAAATGTTTTTGATAATGTAGGCTATATATTTATTTAATTGTAATTATAAAAAAAACTTATATTAAAAAACTTATATTAGTTTTTATATATATATATATATATATATATATATATATATATATACATATATATATATACACACACACAATTAATCTTTCTACTGTGGTTTGTGGTGGGATGTTGGGGAGGAGTTTTTTCCTCAGCTGAGCCAGAAACATGTTTAAGAGTTCAAACACCCCTATAGTGGACTGTACCATTCCTTAACTGTTGACACTGCTCACTTGATTCCTTCCTTAAATAATTATAATAAGTATAATAAAAATTCGCTGTGATGAGTAAATGTAAGAACATATGATTCTGTCAATCAGCTAAGTAGCTAAGTACAGTACTTTTCTGTAATTTAAACAGAAGTGCATTAATGCTTGACTTATGTTGCTTTAATGTATGTTCTTAAAAATAATGGTTCTTCAAGGGTTCTTTAATAAAGAAATAGGTTATACAAACAACCATGAACACTCAAAGAACCCTTTGCATGATTAAAGGGTTATTCAGATACATGAAGAATGTGCATAGATGGTTCTATAGGACTTTTTGAACCCAAAAGCAATCTTTTTAAAAATTATAAGCTTGACATTGTAACAATAGAAGAACCCTTTTGGGTGCTATATTAAACCCTTTTGAAAAGGTCCTATGTAGAACCATCTATAACACATTCTGATGAACCCTTTCATGATGCAAAGAATCATTTAATCATGAAAAGTTGTTCATGGAATCATATCTCTACTTTTCAATGTGGGGTGGTGGTGTTATCCACTGTCCTGTTCTATGCTGTTTGAGTGGACTGAGAAAAAGGAAAATACTCAATACTAGTAACTACACAGGACTGCAGCTAAAACAGAACGCTAAATACTCGGCTGTAATTTCGATACTGGACCAGTAATAATCATTAAACTGCCTCATTTACTGATGAATATCATCTGGCAGCTAGTAGGAAAACAGACACTGTATCTGACTCTCTCTCTTCCTCTGGCTGTGTTGTTTCTCAGTCCTGAACTCTGCCCCAATCAGTACCAGAAGCAACTTGTAAACCAAACGGACCCTCATAACTGACCGTGCAGAAGTTATAAACCTGACCACACACTGGCTGTTAAGCAGGGCAGAGCTTTGGGAATAGACCGCTGTGCTTCAGTCTTACAGGAGTTTGAGTCAAAGCAGGAGCCAGATGCTCATTAAACACAGATATAAGATACATTTTAGCAATATTCTTTTAATTAAAACACACAAACAGGGCAAAATGACCCAAAGATACTAAATGACGACTTTTCATGGTTTACTTGAAGAAACACAGCCAAGTAACCATACCTGCTTGCGTAAAGAGGGAGAGAGAGGGAGGGAGAGAGAGAGAGAGAGAGAGAGAGAGAGAGAGAGAGCGAGAGCGAGAGCGGGCGAGAGAGAGGGAGAGAGGGAGAGGGAGAGAGAGAGAGAGAGAGAGAGAGAGCGAGAGCACACGAGAGAGAGAGAGAGGGGGAGAGAGGGAGAGAGAGAGAGAGAGAGAGAAAGAGAGAGAGAGAGAGGGAGAGAGAGAGAAACGAAACAGAGACAGAAAACAAGACACACTTTTCTTCTCTAAATTGCTATTCTTGCTTATCCTTGTATGATTTAAACTATTGTTTTTTCCTTGTTGTTGAAATGACTTACATCTGTAAATATTATAAATGTTTATCCTTTTAGTTTCCACACTGCTTTGGCAATACTGTAACTAAACATGGTCACGGCAATAAAGCTGACTCAGTCACAGAGAACTGAACTAAACGGAAAGAGTGAATGAAAGATGGAGAAAGAAACTGGGGAGAATAAGAAAAAGAGAGAGATCGGGACAAAGAGAGAAAGACTTGGGGGCAAGAAAAAAATAGAGTGAGCGGGAGAGACAGAGTGTGTGATAGAGAGAGCAGGAGAAGAGGGAGAGAGAGATGAAGAAGTGGGGAGGAAGGAAGAAATGTGGAGAGAGAAAATATATAGAGAGAGAGATGGGGAGAAAGAGAAAAGGAAGGAGAGTGAGAGGACGGATAAAACGGGGAAAGAGATATAGAGAAAGAGGGAAAAGAAAGAAACAGGGAAAGAGTGCACAAAAGAAATGGGGGCAAGAGGAAAAAATGGAGAGAGTGAGAAAGAGAGAAAGAGCGATAGAAAGAGTGGGAAAAGAGAGAGAGAGAGAAAGAAGTAGGAGCAGAAAGAATTAAGTGGGGACGGAGAGTGAGTGGGGGGAGAGATAAATGTAAAGAGAAAGAGAGAGAAAGAGAGAGAGACAGAGAGAGAAAGAGAGAGACAGAGAGAGAGAGACAGAAAGAGAGACAGAGACAGAGAGAGAGTGAGAGAGTGTGTGAGAGAGAGAGTGAGAGAGTGTGTGAGTGAGAGAGAGTGAGAGAGAGAGAGACAGAGAGAGTGAGTGAGTGAGTGAGTGAGAGAGTGAGAGAGAGAGAGAGAGAGAGAGAGAGAGAGAGAGAGAGAGAAAATGATGGTCATCACATACTAATTAACAAATGTGAGCACTGAAGTGTGTGTGTGATGGAGGACTGACCCCTCTCTGTGTGTGTGTGTGTGTGTGTGTGTGTGTGTGTGTGTGTGTGTGTGTGTGTGTGTATGTAAGGACTGAAATATGAACCATAATCAGTGAGCTGTCAGCATTACTAAGGGTCATTTAGAAGGGCTGGATTTTGGTGTGCTATCTACACTAAACCATCTTAAGACTCATTCTTAAGGCCACTGCACTGGTCACACAGCACCATCAGGAGGATCATGAGCAGACAGCAGGTACCACACAGAACGTGTGACAGGAAAAGCACTGATAAGCATCAGGCTCTACTTCATTTCACACTCTCTTTGTATACATGCAGTAATTGCAACTTTCAACATAATTTGCTGAATTCATAAGGTCTTCTATCAGTTAGTTAATTCTTCACAAACTAGTTTCTTGTACTTCCGTCAGTTTCACACATGCAGACGGAGACATCTGAAAGAAATCAGAGTAAGAGTTCACTTTCACTGAGAAATTTGATCACTAAGCTAAAATCCAGCCTCTTTATCAGATTTCTTAACCAGATGTCTAGATCGGAGCATGGTGTTTACATGACCATTTGAATAATTGAATAACAGCAGAAATCCGATGATGTTCGGAATATTGAGTGCATGTAATCACACTCACTGACAGAAAACAAGTCAGTTCAATTCAATGACATCACTTTAGCCTCTTATATTCCTTCACTTGTATTCCTTGGAACCACTGGTGGTACCAAAACGCAATTTTTCATAACTTTCATATTTCATAAGCTACATTCAGAAGGTGGGCATTGTATGGTGGGCTGTAACTGTCTTCTTCTCAGTCAAATAGATGGTGATGTCATTTTAAACCCTTAGTACAACCCCAATTCCAATGAAGTTGGGACGTTGTGTAAAACATAAATAAAAACAGAACACGATGGTTTGCAAATCCTTTTCTACCTATATTCAATTGAATACACTACAAAGACAAGATATTTAATGGATAAACTTTATTGTTTTTTGCAAATATTCACTCATTTTGAATTTGATGCCTGCAACACGTTCCAAAGAAGTTGGGACAGGGGCAACAAAAGACTGGGAAAGTTGAGGAATGCTCAAAAAACACCTGTTTGGAACATTCCACAGGTGAACAGGTTAATTGGAAACAGTTGAGTGTCATGATTGGGTATAAAGGGAGCATCCCTGAAATGCTCAGTTGTTCACAAGCAAGGATGGGGCGAGGTTCACCACTTTGTGAATAACTGCGTGAGCAAATAGTCCAACAGTTTAAGAACGTTTCTCAACATAAAATTGCAAGGAATTTAGGGATTTCATCATCAACAGTCCATAATATCCTCAAAAGAGTCAGAGAATCTGGAGAAATCTCTGTATGTAAGCAGCAAGACAGAAAACCAACACTGAATGCCCGTGACCTTCGATCCCTCAGGCAGCACTGCATTAAAAACCGACATCATTCTGTAAGGGATATTACCACATGGGCTCAGGAACACTTCAGAAAACCACTGTCAGTGAACACAGTTCGTCGCTCCATCTACAAGTGCAAGTTAAAACTCTGCCATGCAAAGCGAAAGCCATATATCAACAACACCCAGAAACGCTGCCGGCTTCTCTGGACCCGAGCTCATCTGAGATGGACTGACGCAAAGTGGAAAAGTGTCCTGTGGTCTGACGAGTCCACATTTCAAATTGTTTTTGGGAATCATGGACGTCATGTCCTCCGGGCCAAAGAGGAAAAGGACTGTCCGGATTGTTATCAGCGCAAAGTTCAAAAGCCAGCATCTCTGATGGTTTGGGGGTGTGTTAGTGCCCATGGCTTGGGTAACTTGCACATCTGTGAAGGCACCATTAATGCTGAAAGGTACATACAGGTCTTGGAGCAACATATGCTGCCATCCAAGCAACGTCTTTTTCAGGGACGTCCTGCTTATTTCAGCAAGACAGTGCCAAGCCACATTCTGCACGTGTTACAACAGCGTGGCTTTGTAGTAAAAGAGTGCAGGTACTAGTCTCGCCTGCCTGCAGTCCAGACCTGTCTCCCATTGAAAATGTGTGGAGCATTATGAAGCGCAAAATACGACAACGGAGACCCCGGACTGTTGAGCAACTGAAGTTGTACATCAAGCAAGAATGGGAAAGAATTCCACCTACAAAGCTTCAACAATTAGTGTCCTCAGTTCCCAAACGCTTATTGAGTGTTGTTAAAAGCAAAGGTGACGTAACACAGTGGTAAACATGCCCCTGTCCCAACTTCTTTGGAACGTGTTGCAGGCATCAAATTCAAAATGAGTGAATATTTGCAAAAAACAATAAAGTTTATCTGTTTGAACATTAAATATCTTGTCTTTGTAGAGAATTTAATTGAACATAGATTGAAAAGGATTTGCAAATCATCGTATGTTTTTAGTTATGTTTTACACAACGTCCCAACTTCATTGGAATTGGGGTTGTATAAAAGAAGCTGAACTCTGAATTTTTAAGAATATAGCAATATGTGTGATAATAAAACACATTCTCTGTTAATTTGAGGGGAGCTTTTACAATAAATAAATAAATACAATAAAAATTTGCATTCCATGCAGTTACTGAATAATTTGCCTTACAATTTGGTCTTGTGAATTCAGATGGACAAACCAAAATATACCCTGGAGAATAAGAGGTTAAGAAACATAAATGATAAGTGATTAAATATTGCTGTCCAGTCAACAGTGTTTACTTGTTAGGTGATCCTTCACTATTAATTGGAACAGCCTTCCTCTAAGGCCAAGTTTTGAAAAGTGTTCCAAATCCATAGTACATTAACCCCTTAAACTGCAGCCTTATTCTTCAGTCATTAATCTTATCCAGAAACTACATCACATGTTTCGCTAATGACTGTGAAAATAACATGAAGGATACACTGTTCTGAAAGTGAGGACTGAAATGTGTGAGCTCCAAGGGTTTAGGGGGTTAAAGCAAAAATATTTTCCAAGCACATGTACATGCATTCCCACTAACATAAAGGGAATGTCTAGAACAAGCCAATAATACACATGAGTAGAATAATCTATGTGCCTAACTGATGAGAGATGTGATGTAGGAGTGTGAATTTCTGCCAAAGGCTCACAAACGAATAACAAGTTTTGCTGTTGCTCCTCTCACAGCCAGAGACTGTCGGCTCATGTTGAAGCACAGCTCGAGGTGATGATAGCAGAAGAGATCACCAGTAACAAATCTGCAATACTGCGGCAGACACAGTCCAGAGGTTTCTGGGTAGAGGCTGCAGTATTTATGGCAAATTGGGGCGGCCATAATCAATGGCAGACACAGAGAGGCCAGGGCGACTTTCTTCTACGCTCCAGTGCAAAGTACAATGTTTTTCTGCAAAGAAAACCAATTTTAACTTTGTTTGGTAAGTTTTCTTTAGACGCTTAGGCACACATTGCAACTGTCAGATCATTACAAATTCAGATTTTCATCAGATTATTTGTTTTGTTGGATTTCCTGGAATAACTGCAAAAGTAATGCATTTGCCAGATGTAGAGAACAACACACAGCAGCCCCACTTTGAGGTCCTGAGGTTTTGCAAATCAAGTTAAACAAAAAGCAGATTGTTATCATGAATAATATAATGATCTATGGCAGACGTGATGTTATTCAATATAACACACAACCTACAGCTTTGGATTTCTTGGTAGAACTCTTGGTAACACTTTCTATAAATGTCACTTTTGTAAGCATCTATAAACATTCATAACGTGTTATAATGCATAAGGCATCATAAGCATGGCTATAAATATTTATAAAAATGCGTTATGTTACAGCCAGGCTTATTATGCATTATGAACTGTTAACATAATGCATGATAAGCACTGTTCATAACAAATTATAAGAGCTCATAAGTCGTTTTTCTCCACTCTAAGTAAAATGAAGCATGCTGTACTAAAGCCTCCTCCAGTGTTAAAAGTGAGGCTTCATGCTTCACATCCTTATGAATGCATTATAATATGTTATGTGTATATAGATGTTTACAAATGTGACAATCATAGAAAGTGTTACTGAACTTTTTTGACCATGTTTTATAACTAATATACAGTTTATGTCTAAAGGCCAAATCATTCTGCGTCTGCGTGTCTGCAAATATATACGGGTGGCACACGCAGACATTAGTGTCTGCCAACATACAAGTAACACAAACGTGAACTAGAGGGCAGCGTCTTAACCAAAAATAATAGAAATTGAATGAATAAATACATAATAAGTATTTACACTGATTGAAGTTTAACTATGCACCAATATTTCTGACATTTTTGGTCAAAATAGGCCAAAGGTTTTGGATAAAAGGAGATTAAACAGTTCTACAACAAAGTGTCATCTAGAACTTTATTCTGAATGGTAATGAAAATGAGAAACAGTGATTAAAACTAAAGCTGTTTCTCTTCTGTCTCCTGCGCCAGTCAAAACAGTCTGAGCTGCAGCAGTGAATGTCTGCCATGTGGAAACATTAGACAAATGATTGATCATTTCTGTTCTTACTGAGTTACAACACCAATAAAACCACTTAAAAACATGATGGCCAGCTCGATAAGCAGAATAAAGCAAAACAGCAGAAGCAGAAAGGCCAGTCGCTGTGATCACATCAATAGCATCTACAGCATATCACTGTTGTCTTAACAAAACCTCGCATGTCCATTTTTGACGGTTTCCAGTTTTTGACATAACTTGAAAATGCCTGTTGTCCTTTATATTGTATTTAAATTTCATGACGAATGGACCACAAGAAATGGCCCAAAATGACTTGGAAACAAGTCTGGTTCCATTGACTTACATTAAAAGTAAAGTAGTATTTTTTGCTTCTCCTGCAAAGCTACCATTTTGGAGATACAAGGTTTTGTTCCCACAGCAGTGATATGTTTTTGAAACCAAACCAAAGACATCCTGAACTACAGCACCAAGTGCAAAGTAAAACTAAAAATTGATGGAATTTATTGCCTTAGATGAACGATCGATCTGCTGTTGAGGAAACTGGATTGATAGGCATGTGCTGCAATGGCAAAGTTGCTCCTTTTTAATAATAAAAGCTGTCATGGCTCATTTAGCTCCATATGACACAAACATCACAAGCCAGTAAGCAGACAAACAGCAAGTGCCTAGCATATTCAGATCATTCTGGAGTCATAGATTTATCAGCGGGTGCCCAATCAGGGTCCTGGAGATTTACCATCCTTTGGCATTCAGATCCAACACACTGGGCTCTAACGCTCAAATACTCCCGAAGGCCTTCATTACCTGGATCAGGCATGCTTGATCAGTGCTGGAGCTAAACTGTGCAGGGTCGTAGATCTCCAGGCCTAGGATTGGGCACCCTTGCCCTAAATAGTACTACTGTGAAGCTGCCGCAACACTGCGAGGATTTTCAGGTTCAGGTTCATGTTCATGTTCTGATTCACCCTCTTCAGGCTGACACATGTAGGGTAGGGTTAATGGGAGGTGATGTCCAGTTTGGGCCAGAATTTAACGTATTATGTAAGAACCGGGCTGTTTGATGCAGAGGTTGTAAGAGGTTCTAATGAACATGAAATATATTGGGGTCTGCGCCCACATGGCATAATGATAGAAGGTGACAGAGGAAAAGGATGCTGAATTTCCCCCTGGGATCAATAAAGGAATCTGAATCTGAATGGTGACTAAAAATATAACTGTTTATGGAAAATCTGACTTTGGTGGAGGTTAAGAAAAAGTCCATTATATACACCTCATTTTAAAGCTTAGCAGATATTAGTGCAAAAGCAATAACTGTATTACATTCAAAATAAAATAGCTGTGACAGACAAGAAAATATGACAGCATTATTTATAAAACTAAATAAATGCACTTTGTTTTGAACACGTTATATTAGCAAGAACTTGGTAAAAAAAATAAAAAATAAACCATGGTCACACCATCTAGATGACAAACACTAATATCAATCTATTGAAAATAGTTATTATGAAATGATGTGTTCACAACTTTCTCTGTGTTTGAACAATTGCAATAGATTTTCACATTTTTTTGTGTTTTAAAACTGGCCTGTTGAAAATCCCTATACGTCATTGATATGAGTCAAACTGCATTACAATCTATTCCAAAAAACAGTATAATAAAGTACTTTATGTATACAAATCATCAATTGAATATAAAAGCACAAAAACTGCCAGTCTAGGACACCACATCTTGGTGTGACTCTAGATGGCCAGTTATCATTCTTGACTCACATCGCAAACCTAACTTGGTCATGCAGGTATCTACTGTACAACATCCATAGGATCTGACCCTTCCTCACTCAAGAGGCCACCCAGGTGCTAGTGCAGTCTCTTGTCATCTCAAGGCTTGACTACTGCAACTCGCTCTTGGCTGGTCTTCCCATGCAGGCCATCAAGCCTCTGCAACTCATCCAGAACGTGGCAGCACAGTTCGTCTTCAATCTCCCCAAGTTCAGCCACGTCACCCCACTGCTGTCACTGCCCTTCACTGGCTTCCTGTAGCTGCATGCATCAGATTTAAAACCCTAATGCTTGCCTACAAAGCCAAAAATAGACCAGTCCCTACCTACTTGATGGCAATGGTGAAATATCGAGCTGTACCACGAGCCCTTCATGTTTCGAGTACAGCTCGGCTCGACCCGCCATCCTTCAAGGCACGTGGAAGACAAGCGTCGAGAATGTTCTCTGTATGGTGGAATGAACTCCCCCTGGCTGTCCGTACAGCAGAGTCTCTTGCTGTCTTAAAACGCAGACTGGAGACACGTCTCTTTACACGGCACTTAAATGAGCATTTAATTAAGTATTGATTGCAATATATTTATACTGTGCTCCACTTGTACATCATATTTTATTGTATTGCACTGTGTTTTGTAGTTTACTTTATTGTTGAATGCACTGTGTATTGTGGTTTATTGTATTGTATTGTATTGCATGGCACTGCATGGCACAGAGTTCTGTGTTCAACTCTGTTCCTTTTTCTCTTGGTATCTACAGTGACTTTTTGTTTCTAGCAGTATCTGACTGTCCTTTTTCTCTAACCTATTGGTAACTAGCAAAGATACTTCCTCTAGATAGACAAAGCACTTCTGGTAAGCTGCTCTGGATAAGAGCATCTGCTAAATGCTGTAAATGTAAAATGTAAATGATATTGGGTTACAACACATGGTATTCTAAAGTTCAGTCAAAATTTACAGACACAGAATTAGTCACCTAAACAAAATATGCTTCCACAAAAGGTAACGATGAAAGTCATAATCAAAATATATATCAGTAGAAATGACTTAAGATCCATTTTCTGGAGGTCATACCATGTGATATTTAAATGTGGTAACTACATGCTGTTAAAAAGGTTATTTTTTTTCCAGATTTGAGAGAGACATAATATCTACTTACTGCTTCCATGGGTCTTTGGCAAACTTAAATGATGCAACTTTCTATCCTTGAGATGGTTTCAACATAACTGTCTCTGCTTCTTGACGGTCACACCATATGATATTTCATAAATTGGACATCATCGGACAAAGTTTGCTTGTATATTATGATGGAAATCAAATTACAAATGCTTTGCAACTTCGTACAGGACTACAAACCACTTTGGAAATCATGCCAAATGGGACAAAAATAAAAATGTTATAAAAGAAAAAGGAAAGTGGTATCACCCCATCTACAGTAACTGCAGTTCCAATATACTCAATGAAGTGTCTGCGTTACATTCCAGAACGCTAAAGGAGTCGGTAAGATTTAACCTCAAATTTAACCCCACTTTATACTCTTACCCCCTTTTCTCTTTCACACACACACACACACACACACACACACACACACACACACACACACACACACACCTTACAGTACCGTAACATAGAAGATCCATTAAACTTCAGGTAAGTGAGCTTTGTATAAACACACTCTGCTTATAGTTTCCCCTTATGCTTTACTGGGGGGAGGGGGGTTAGGGTTATACCAAATGTGTAACTCAGGGCTGGGCATATACCTCGGAGCAATAAAACACCCAAGAATTTCCAAAAATCCTTCTGATTCTAAGATCAGGTTAACACTGGAAAAATCCCACTCCCAAACCAACGGCCAAAACTAAAGACTAAAAGAATTTTCCGATTTTTTTTCTACGTGTAAATAAAGAATCAGTCATCAGTGCTCAGTACACAAACTGTGAGTTATTACACAAACAGCAGAATGAACTACATTTTATGACCACATTAATCACATTAATATGAGCTTTAGTGCAATCAATGCGCTTTCTGTGGAGCAAACTGATATTCCAGAAAAGAAATAGAGGGAGAGATGAGAAATGGAGAGATAGAGTGAAAGAAAGAAGCACATACACTCGCACAGGAATGTCTGAGGAGTTTTTTCTTTCGACAGTTTAGGACGTTTTAGGCTTTTAGTCATGAAAAAGAAGGAAAAACGGACAACATACACGTCACCAGTGCAGAGTGACGGATGAAAATGACACGAGCGACCTTTGATCTGCGCTCTGCTGAGTGACTGTGGGTGTGTGTGGGTGTGTGTTATGCGCTTTCATACATTTTCAGGATTGTGCAAAAAGCTCCACGTTTCACTGTTAAAAACTTAGAGAGACAATTTTGGTTATCAGAGTTATTGTTAGAAAATTCTTATTACACAAACCTGATTCCCAAATAGTTGGGACAGTAGGTGCAGTACAATAAAAACTAAATACATCTACTTTGACCTGTATTTAAAAGAAAGCAGTATGAAGACAAGCAATGCAGTGTTTTACTTATCAACTTCATTTTATGACGTACATATACACTCATTCTAAAACTGATGTGTCTGCAACCAAAATGTCCAAAAATGTTGGGACTGGAGAATTTTAGACAAGTTTAGAGAAATTGTGAAATGATCAAAAAACATCAATAACAGGTATTACAATTAAGCTTAGGTGAAAAAAAAGCTGTAAATAATTGTTTATGAGCAAGAATGGGTCAAGGCTTGGCACTTTCCCAAAAATGCATCATCATCAAAAAAAAAAAAAAATCCAACCGTTTAAAAATAATGTTCCTCAGCCAGTGGTTGTGGGGGTTTTGAATGAATGAATGTCTGTGACTTCGATCCCTCAGATGGCACTGAACTGAAAAACAGCATGTTTCTGTGATGGATACCACCACATAATAATAATAAACACTGTTTAGCAGGAATTGGTAATAAGCGTTTTTCATTAAAAATGTCTCTGGTGTTACCTTTCTTATATGTAACACCAGTGACTCTTATAATTAGCTAGAAAAGTGGACACTTCTGTAGAATGACCCATATAACACATACAGGACTGAACAAAAGACTTAGACTTCTGATTAATCAAGTGCATATAAACAAGTTGATCAGATTACTGACAAAATCTGATTTTCTGCAGGTATTGGATTATTTAGTTCAGGTAAAGGCACTCAATGTCTAAAACCTTCTAGCCGGGCTATTAGTGTCTTTCTGCTAAATCATTAGAATAAATATAAATAAAATAAATACAGAAAAAGTACAAGATTTTTTTTCCCCCAAAAGAGTAGCTGATCTCTAAGGAGATTGAAGTCCAAAGAAAAAATTTTGTTTCCAGATTTCTCCTAGATGCCCCCAAATATCCCATCATTTGTTAAACTCCATCACCAGCACACATGATTTCAATAAATAAAGCAGACTAACTAAACAAGGGGATAATTACACATACTGGGCTGCCAAAAGGGCAGCATTGGAAATGGTTAAACAAACTGCCTAACTGACATATGAGTCAGTAATTATTGTTTTCATTTTATTTGCATTCAATATTAGTTTTATATGCATATAATATAAATATTCATCATTTTTACATATAGGTTTTTACATATTGCTGCTATCAGATCAAAACCTTGTAAAACCATTTTTTTTATTTTGACATAATTTGAAAATGTTTTCTAGCACGCTTACAAAAAATGTTTTCACATTCAAGTTCAGTGAAAGTTCTCTGAGTTCTCTCTCATAAGTTCTAATAATAATGTGCCGGATATATATATATATATATACATACATACATACATACATACATATCAGACACATTATTATTACATATACATACTTACATTTCGCTGTTTTTATCGTTTTTCAGTTTCTGACATAATTTGAAAATACCTGTCACCTTCATACTGTGTGTCAATCTTATGATGTATGCAACATAAAAAATTGTTTAAAATTACTTAGAAAGATGTCTGGTTCCACTGACTTACATTGCTTCTCCTGTATGTCTAACACTGTATATATAAAACAATGCTTGTGTGTGTGTGTGTGTGTGTGTGTGTGTGTGTGTGTGTGTGAGAGAGCAAGACAGACAGAGAGAGAGAGAGAGAGAGAGAGAGAGAAAGACATAGAGAGAGAGAGAGAGACATAGAGAGAGAGACATAGAGAGAGAGAGAGAGAGAGAGAGAGAGAGAGAGAGAGACAGATTTAGAGTGGCCAGTACTCCTGGGCTGCACTACTAAAGGAGAAGGGTGGAGGTTCAGAGGGATGTTTGTTTGTATCTGATCTATGACAGCACACTGTTCTGGGAGGAGGTCTGGGAAACAATCCTCTGTCTGTGTGTCCTGAGAAAGTAAAATCACTGCTGGTGGCTTCAGATCTGTAGGTGTGTGGTGTGTGTGTGTGTGTGTGTGTGTGTGTGTGTGTGTGTGTGTGTGTGTGTGTGTGTTAGAGGTTTAGTTTAGTGTGGTGAACTCCACATGACACCTGATATCTGTTCTCAACATCAACAATAAACCTCAACTTCATCTTAGACAACTGTGTACAAGCACATCACTAACCATGGCCCCTCCCACACACACACACACACACACACACATACAGTTACAGAAACAAACAAAGTTGCCACATCTCTAAAGTTTTAGAGTCTGTTCACGGTTACATAATAAACACAAGAATATACATCAGTGGAAATGAAAATAAGCAGAAATAGTGTTTAAGTGTTCGAAAAAAAGAACCAAAGGAGTGATAAAAGATCAGGGTGTGAGACAGAGAGAGAGAGAGAGAGAGGGAGAGGAAGAGGGGGAGAGCGCAAGAGATTATAGCACAAAGGAAAAAGAAAAAGAAGGAAGACAGTTGAGACAGAGAAAGACAGAAAGACAGAAAGAAAGAAAGACAGAAGAAAAAATAAAATATTACAGAGTGGGGGAATAAGAAAAAAGAAAAAGACAGCAGAGACATAAAGAAAGAGGAAGAGAGTGAAAGAGAGACACAGAATGAGGAACAGAGAAATATAAAGAAACAGAAAGAAGACAGTTGAGACATAGAATAAGAAAAAGAAAGACAGAAAGAAAGAATGAAAAAGAGACAGAGAGAAAGAAAACGAGACAAGAGAGGGAGAGGGAGAGAGAGAAACAGAGAGCGCAAGAGATTATAGTACAAAGGGAAAAAGAAAAAGAAGGAAGACAGTTGAGACAAAGAAAGAAAGAAAGAAAGAAAGAAAGAAAGAAAGAAAGAAAGAAAGATAGATAGAAAGAAAGATAGAAAAGAAAAAAGAAAAGATTACAAAGTGGGGGAATAAGAAAAAAGAGAAGGCAATGGAGATATACAGAAAGAGGAAGAGAGTGAAAGAAAGAGAAAGACCGTGAGGAAGAGAGAAATATAAAGAAAAAGAAAGAAGACAGGTAAGACAGAATAAGAAAAAGAAAGAAAGACAGAATGAAAGAATGAAAAAGAGACAGTGAGAAAGAAAATGAGAGACAAGAGAGGGACAGGGAGAGAGAGAAACAGAGAGTGTGTGTGAGAGAGAGAGAGAGAGAGAGAGAGAGAGAGAGGGAGGGAGAGAGAGCAAGAGAGAGATAGGGAGAGAAACAGTGAGTGAGTGAGAGAGAGAGTGAGAGTGAGAGAGTGTGAGAGAGAGAGAGACAGAGAGAGACAGAGAGAGCGTGGGGGGAGTGATAGGGAGTGAGAGAATGTGAGAGAGAGAGACAGGGGGAGAGAGAGAGAGAGATATCACAGGAAGAGATTTGTAGTAATGTCTATCTCTCTTATCAGTTTTTCCTGTTCTGAACCCACACCCACCCACACACACACCCACAAACAGTGTCAGAGAATCTGATTGAATTGGTCGTTTCATTTGCAGTCAAACCAAAATCCAACTGAAACTGCAGGGGCGACACAGTTTGATCAAACCGTTCTGCTCTCTGTGTTTTGCCTGTTCTGCTCTCCAGTTTCTCACCATAAAAACACAAACCTTCCCCACTCACGGTTCTCTAAACAGACTCTGGCATATGGCAGCTTCATTACGGCAGTTTAGGCTCTGAATGCTGGTTGAAGTGACTGTGCTGTGATACAGTCTGTTTGTCTCAGTGGGGGAGCTCAGAGCTCAGATCTCACTCCACAAACACAGCCTACATTTCAGTCATTACTGTCTGCAAATCCCTGTAATATCTTCAAATTGCTGACATTTAAAATGTTAGCAATGAAAGTGGTACAGACAACAATCGAAGCAGGAACAATGCGCTTGTGTGTGTGTGTCTAAAAATATATAAAGTGGTCTGTAGTGCTTCAGGGTCTGTAAACATTTCATCTGTATGGAATATAAAAACTGTGTAACCTTTTATTTGCACGTGTATGGGCCAGTTATCCTTTCACACAGTCTCACAGGGCTAGAAGTGATTTTGTAACAAGAATGTCTGCAGACAACCATGACAATGTTTTTGGAACGTAAACTTATCAGGGTGGGAACAAATCAAGTTTGAAATTTCTAAAATAAGCCAAAGCCTCATGAGGGCAGAGCTCACAGTAGAGGGCAACGGTGTGCTCATCAACACTGAGTGCATTTACATGCACTTAATAATCCAATAACTGCAGAAAATCTGATTTTGTCAGTAATCTGATCAATGCAGTCTTATGCACTTAAGTAATCAGATAATGGGGAAACTCCGGGTCTACATTAGCCACGCAGTCATCGGATTTTTGCTTTCCAATCAGCCAGTAAACTCGCAGAAAACTTGACGTAAACATAACATAAGATTCAAACTTTATGACGTGGATTTTTTTTTTAAATCGCACCACTTTACCTGAAAATATACAAACATCACACAGAAGATAAACAATATTGAAATCCTTAATTTTGTCAAGAATGTAGTTGATTTCAGTCACTCCAAAAGTGTTTTGCTGCCATTTAGCAGCAACTGCGGTAGATCAGCAGTAGGGGTGGGAATCTTTAGGCACCTCACGATTATCGATGCTTCTTTTTTCTATACAGGACCTTAATTATGTTTATTTTATTAAAACAAGTGATGGAACATTCAATTTCGCCACGACTTGAACGTGACTACATAACTTGCAAACACAGCTTTGAACATTTGTACACAAACTAAATCTGAATATTTTTGTTAAAACATTAAAAGTTTACTTAATTGTAAAAAAAATCTGTTGTGGTAAAGGCAGTTCTGAAGGTTACACACTCATTTTCAGATTTTAGGACACATTTAGTTCAAAACAATGGGATCTGTCTGCTCACCATGTGGCCATGAGGGACTGGGATGCAGCCTCACTTACCTGCACTGTTTCAGTAGTGATGTGACAACATGGGACAGCAGTTTTTTATTTTTATTAGAACATTTTTAAACTCCATTAAAAGAAATAAAAAGATCTTTAAAAATGCACTTTTTCACTTTTAAAAAATACAAAATAATTTATGTATTATTTTCATAAGTGGAATTGTGAACAACCGTCCATATGCATTCCAATTAACAAGCATCATGAATTAATTTAAGTTATTGTAAACCTGAGCTCAGGACTGTGGGTTCATGGCTGTTTCTTATTATTAAATGATGTTCCCAAAAGCACCTTGTGTGCTAATAGAAATGGTGAGATATTAAAATATATAAGTACTATTTTCACAAGTGGAAATTTAGGAGTTAGGGACTGAGAGAGCCGCCTACCAAGAGAAAGTGACCTATAAAAGAAAATGTTGTATAAACTGAGCTCAATACTCTCTCTATTAATGCCTCGGGTTGAAAAAAGTTTCTAACATAACCTGTGTAAATGTTCTTGTAAGTATATATCTTGTATTCTTTAAATACTTATTTTATTAAGATTTGAATTAATTCACTACAGGGGTCTATATACAGTATCTCACAAAATGAGCACACCCCTCATCTTTTCATGGGACGACACTATAGAAATGAAAATTGGATATAACTTAGTCAGTGTACAGCTTGTATAGCAGTACAGATTTACTGTCCTCTGAAAAGAGCTAAACACACAGCCATTAATGGCTAAAGAGCTGGCAACACAAGTGAGCGGTCACTCTCAGAACCTTTAGTGGCTAAAATGTGAAATGGTGTGATGGGCACTGAGCAACAGGCAGTGATGACCTCTGACATTGTGTGAACATTTCATGATGAATGGACCAACAAAAATAGCCCAAAATTACATTTAATTAGCACAGTTATTTTTTCCCTTTTTGTATAAAGTTTTGAAACAACAACAACAATGTTGAGTCTGCAAAAAGACAAAAACACAGGCACATAAGAACACACACACACACACACACACACACAAATATAATGAGCAGCAGAGGATGTCAGCAGTTTTCTTTGGCGGCCTGAGGCTCCAAGGCTGTCCTACACACCTTAATTATCTCACAACAGCAGCAGAGCAAACACATACACAAAGAAAAACCCGAAGGACAGACTAAACTAGCGCACATAAGCCTCACCTTCAGGCAGTTGGCTTTACTAAAGTGGGTTAGACAAACAGTAAACCATGCATACACACACACACACACACACACACACACACACACACACACACACACACACACACTTTCTACACTCCATCTCTCTGGGAAAGTAGCTTTACTGACATTGTTTGACAATAGAGAGACAGAACCACTTTGTAACTGCTCTCTCTGCCAACTGAGTTTACTGCCTGTTCTACAGATATTACACACACATACACACACACACACACACACACACACACACACATTATATATATATATATATATATATATATATATATATATATATATATAGAGAGAGAGAGAGAGGGAGGGAGAGAGAGAGAGGGAGGGAGAGAGAGAGAGGGAGGGAGGGAGGGAGAGAGAGGGAGGGAGGGAGAGAGAGGGGGAGAGAGGGGGGAGAGAGAGAGGGGGGGAGGGAGGGGTAGGGAGAGAGAGGGAGGGGGAGAGGGAGGGGGAGGGAGAGAGAGGAATAGAGAAATACAGAAAGAAAGAAAGATGAGAGATAAGTAGAGGGGATAGAAAAATACAGAAAGAAAGAAAGAAAGAAAGAAAGAAAGAAAGAAAGAAAGTGGAGAGATAAGTAGAGGGGAGAGAGAAATACATAAAGTTTCTATTAGCGTATATAAGGGAGAGAGAGAAAAGAGAGGTAACCAGAGAAAAAGATAGACAGCAAGAGAGAGAAAGAGAGAAATAGGGAGGAAAAAGTGAAAGAGAAAGAAAGTGAGAGAACAAGAGAGAGAGTTAAAGAGAGAGTATAATGCAGGGGTGCTCAAGCACCATGATTTTAAGGCCCAAAGACAATATCACAAAACAACATCACAATATGATCACACTGTTACTAAAATGACATTACACTGTTAAATTAAAGTTACACTGTTACTAAAATGACATTACACTGTTAAATTAAAGTTACACTGTTACTAAAATGACATTACACTGTTAAATTAAAGTTACACTGTTACTAAAATGACATTACACTGTTAAATTAAAGTTACACTGTTACTAAAATGACATTACACTATTAAATTAAAGTTACACTGTTACTAAAATTACATTACACTGTTAAAGTTACACTGTTACTAAAATGACATTACACTATTAAATTAAAGTTACACTGTTACTAAAATGACATTACACTGTTAAATTAAAGTTACACTGTTACTAAAATTACATTACACTGTTAAAGTTACACTGTTACTAAAATTACATTACACTGTTAAATTAAAGTTACACTGTTACTAAAATTGCATTACACTGTTAAATTAAAGTTACACTGTTTATACTGTTTAAATAAGATTAATAAGTAATATACAGTATATATTGAGGTGTGAGAGGATGGGGTTAGGGTGACTTTCTAGTGAGCCAAATCAAACATGTTCATAGGGAAATAATGGACTGCAGGCCACGCTTCAGGCAACCTCAGTACAAAGTAAAGGCAGACTATAGTGTTATGTGTGAACTACAAACGTTCAAAGATATTAAACATGTGTTTAAAATCAGGGATATACTAATCGACGTTTCCCCCCATTTCAGCCCCAATTTTCAGTCCATCTGAGTCTGCACTGGTTGGCTCTAGTTTTTGCGTGAGTTGGAGTCGACAGTTGGAGAGAGAACAGAGTTGTGTGTGAGGGGCACAGATTTTTGTCCTCCTGATCGCGTCTCAGACTGTTTCAGACCAGTTGATCAAACATGATTTTTTTCGTCTCGACTCCTGAGTGTAATCTAGAGTAAAATCATCAATGAATCCATCTGAACCACCTCCTGCAAAAGCCAATGAAAGCTGGGAGCGAGAAAGTAGAACATACAAGTAAACAAAGAGCGAAAAGACACCGACGTGTGACGTCAGCTTTTTAAAGCCCAGTTTAAGGCACATATAAATTATATACATTTAAAACTCTAAAAATGCCAAACTGATCACATTTTTAAAGCTCTGCTTCTGTGTCTGGTCTCTTAGTAATGGGAGATTGTGAGAGTTTGAGTGAATTTGTGCGAGCTCATTAAGCTCCGTTCTTTTCAGCAGCAGCTTAAAGGATGAATAGTGTGTGATCCCTAATCACTTAGCTTGTGATCCAGTCACCCAAAAGTCTCAAAAACCAATCTGATAGTGTGAGATGCCCAGTCTTTCACAACCTGTTCAGACTTTAAAAGTTGTGTAGCGTGTCTAAGTCTTAAGTGAAAGTGTGACTTGTCATCCTCTCTACACACTCAGGAGATGAGTATTCACACCTGAGATGCAGATATGAGCATGAGTGGGTATCTGTGCTCCTTAGACAAGCAAGCAAAGAGCAGAACAAAAATAAAGCCAATGAGTGTTTGTGTGATCATGATCTGCTGATCTGTGTGTTTTAGTGTGACAGATGGAGGAAAGGAGAGAGAGCACTGCTACAACAGGAGGGAGAGAGCAAGGACAGGCAGAGAAAAGCAGAGATCAAAATAAAAGGATAAAAGTCTTGACAGCATCTTTCACTGCATAATATGTTCATGTTAATTAAGAAAACAAAATGGTTGGAACTGAACAACAAAATGACTAACCAAGACCTGAGAAAAAACAAGGGAGTCATAAAGAAAATCTGATAAAAAAGAGAGAATGAATATCTGAGGGGACGAAAGAGGGAGCAGGAAGTGCCTAAATGAAAAGCATATTTGCAGAGAGCACTATACGGGATGGTGGATGTATGGCAGGATTTGGCAGCTCTACAGAGCTCAGAGGAAATTTCAGGAGCTGAAAATAGAGCAAAGTACTTTGGGCATAAAACATACAGACACATAGACCTGCACATTGAGTCTGGGGTCCTGCATGGACTGGATAGGTAGTGCTATGATGACCCAAGTGAAGTTCAGTGGGAAGGTCTAGAAAGGCCTACAAAAGATTGGAAGAGTATGGACAGAAGGATCTAGAAGTGTCTGCAAGGGCCAAAGTGGGCCTGACATAATACAGAAAAGTCAAGAACAGACTACAAAAGGTTAAAATACTACAGATGGAAGGATCTAGAAGTGTCTGCAAGGGCCAAAGTGGGCCTGACATAATACAGAAAAGTCTAGAACAGACTACAAAAGGTTAAAATACTACAGACAGAAGGATATATAAGTGTCTGCAAGGGCCAAAATGGGCCTAACATAATACAGAAAGGTCTAGAATGGCCTACAAAAGGTTGAAATAGTATATATGGAAGGATATACAAGTGCCTGCAAGGGCCAAAATGGGTCTGAAATAATAAAGAAAGGTCTAGAATGGCTTATATAAGGTTCAAATAACATAGAATGGACAGAAGGATCTAGAAGTGTCTGCCGGGGGCAAAGTGGGCCTAAAATAACAGAGAGCGGTCAAGAAATGCCTACAAAAGGTTGAAATTGGTCCTAAAAGGACCAAGTAGGTCAAGTACTATGGATAGCTGCATCTAGACGTGTTTACAAGGGCCAAAGATGAGTCTGAATTACTATAGAGGGGCCTAGAACGGTCTACATAAGTTTGTAATAGTATGAATAGAAGAATCCTGAAGGACCAAGTGGGTCTGAGGTTCTATAAAATGATGGGTAGAGTCAGGCAGAGAGAATAATGGAACTTGAAGCTCCAGAGGGAAAGAAACAACTCTGAAGGCTGGAGTACTGATGAGCTTTTAAAGCCTAGCATTCTTTTTTTTTTTCCTGAGAGAAAGAATAAAAGATCTCTGCCTCCTCTGCACTCCTTCTGCCTCCACCCTCCAGGGTTTCACATATGGACAGAAGGGTCTATAAGGACCAAGAAGTCTGAAATGGTACGGACGTAAGGGGCTGAGAAGTGTGAACGCAGGCCTTTGTGGGTCTGAAATATTATAGAAAGGTCAAGAAGGTTATAGTAGAATCAGAGGAACTATAGAAGGGTCTAAAAAGAATCTGTGTGTGTCTAGGTACAGGCATATGTCAATGGACACCCTGGATTAAAATTACACATTCATGTTTAAGTGAAAAGAACATACCACTTTTGAATGAACAGATGTAAATATGACAAATGTCTGCAAATCTGAATTATTCTGTGTTTGCTGAACTGAACATTCTGCGCACACAGGTTTGAACACTCAGTCAGTACTTTGAAAAAACTCCTCTGGCTGAAATCACGCCTTTGAATGAGTCTTGTTACCTGCTTCTCAGCTAACAGTCAATCTGTTCTAGATTTAGGATTGTTTTTCCTACTTTTCCTTGCAGAACATTTCTAACTCAGAAATATTGGTAGTCTAGAACACAGGTTATCTAGAAGGTCTGAGGTAATATAGAAGCATCTAGAAGGGTCTGTGTTGGTCTGGTACTATGGAATTATCAAGAGGGTTTTAGGTGGGTCTGAGGTGTTGTTGAAGGATCTAGAAGATCCTACATGAGTCTGTGGTACTATGGCAGGGGGAAAAAGGCCCTATGTGTGATCTTAAGTATTATGAACAGGTCTTAGATGAGAATTAAAAAATGAACAGAACTTTTGACACAACTAAGAAGTTTGAGCTGGGTGAACTCTGGTGTCCTCATGTTGTGTCACCTCAAGAAAAGCCATGTAATCAGTTACTATATCATACTGAGTTGAGCGGACCTCTCATTTTTAACAATGTATACTAATGAACATATTTTTCCTAGAAGCACATTCCCAAGCCAAGACCCATTAAAGAATAATTACTTTAATAGAGCACTTCAGTTCAGGCTCACGGCTGCAGTTAGAAGGGATAAGTTATTTATTTGTGAAAGTGAAGAAACGCTTACATAGGCACATGTGAACTATGTCTTCCAGGTGCCATTGTAGACTCAAACTGCAGTTTTAAGCTGCTTACGTGGGGCATCTTGCACCATTTAGAGTTAAGGACTTTTATTCACACTGATGCTGGCTTACTAGGTACTAATCTATGCAGCTCTGCAGTAAAGCTGCTCTATAGGTGAAGCATGTAGGTAGCACAAACACTCAAGAGTTTAAAAGGACTAGAGAGTGAATGAGTTCACACACATGTCCTGTGATAGAAAACAGCACTCAGCATCAAAAGACAGGACACACACTGAGTGTGTGTGTGTGTGTGTGTGTGTGTGTTAGATAAGGATACATGTGCCGCACATAAGATTAGAGTGTGTGTGTGAGAGAGAGAGAGAGAGAGAGCGAGAGAGCGAGAGAGAGAGAGAGCGAGAGAGCGAGCGAGAGAGAAAGAGAGAGAGAGAGCGAGAGAGAATGAGAGAAAGGGAGATGAAGCAAGAGAGAGATAGAGAGAGGGAGATTAAAAGAGACAGAAGGCAGAGAGGCAAAGGAATAGAGAGAGAAGTGAAAAAGGGAGGGGAAAAAAGAAGGAAATAAAGAGAGAAAGAAAGAGAGAGGGAAGTGAAAGACAGAAAGAAATAGAGGGATGCAGAAAAAGGGAAAATGGGGGAGAGAAAGACAGATAAAGGAAGAGAGGCAAAAAGGAAAGAAAGGAAGAAAGAAGAGAGAGACAGTAAACATAAGATGTTAGATTAATAGGAAACACTGACATGAGTCTGCATGAGTCACGTAAAGAGACTGAGTTTGCATTTGAACAGAGCAGCAGCACTTGAAACCCTCGGACTCATCCACAGCATCTCTCGTTCGCTTTTCAGCCTCTCGTTCCATCTGTCGTCTCACAGAGAGAAAGTTACAAAAAAAAGCAATAGGAAAAACATTGAAAGACGAGGAGAGGGTGGGGAGAGAGGAGAGCGAACAGAAGGAGACGGAGAGGAACAGAGGGTCCGCAGGCCCCAGCTCAGGCTCAGGAAAACACAGAGAGCGAAGGGGGGGAGGTCAAGCAGCAGAAGGATGGAGAGCAGAAAAAGCAAACGATTGAAAGAATGAGTCAATCGAAAAAATGAATATGGAGAGGAGGACAGCGGGCAAGAGGGTAAAGCCAGGGATAAAGAGAGAGAGAGAGGGGAGCTGTGGAGCGGAGGAGGACGAGAGCAGAGGGGCCGTTCCCCCTGGCTCGAGCCTTGATTAACACCAGACCTCCAAACAGGAAATGACCCGGCCAGTGCTGAACAACGGGACGCCTTCCATCTGGAGCTCGCTGCTGACTAACACACACACTCATACATACATACATACAAAAAAAAATACCTCAAACACACGTCCATTCACACACGTTCACTCACTTAGCCTTGTTCACACGTACGATCATCCACAGGGAAGATTAGGCTTCAAAAGAAGAAGCAGACACGCCTTTTCCTAGAACCTATTCACTAATCTACATTATGCAATGCAATGACGAGCTAACTAGATAGAAACCGCATTAATCAAGAAAGGAAACTGCAACGGTTGCTAATCTGCGTTACATTTACTTCTGATTAACAGGGGAATTCCATTGATTTCTCAAAATGTCTTCATTATGCAATCGTTGAGACGTAAACAGCCATTCAGAGTGGTTTGATGTGAAGTGGCTCATTGTAGAGAAACATACTGAAGCAGATTTCCTTACAGCGGTGTGTGAAAGGAACCAGGGGTCACAACGTCCACAACACAAGTATAGACATTTTATTTGCTGTTCATTATGACCACTGACCCTACACATGTCTTCGGAGTTGCCTTCTGATGTTGGTCACATACATATGTATAGATTTACTGGTCATTTTGGATAGTAAATAAAATGACTATTCTTGTGTTGTAGACATTGTGACCCCTGGTTCCCATCACCACCACTGTAAAGGTGTACGAGGCAGTAAATTCCCCTTTAAATGCTTTGGATGTCTGGTTGCTATTACCACTGCTACAAAAAATCTCTCTAGAATGGTGCATTTCACATCAAATCGCTTTGAATGACTTTGTTCACATCTCAAGTACACAGAAATTTTAAACTATTTGTGGAATTCCCCTTTAAATCATGTTATAAGGTTATATAGAGGTTGAACTGTATGACTGACTGACTGGCTGAATGAATGAATGAATGAATGGGGATAAGGGAATAAAATCACCAGGGGGTGGGAACCGGACGAGGTTCATTATGAACTACAGCGATAGATACTGTAAAGTTTTTCAGCCATTTTCCTTATATTGTGATTAAACTGCCCATCTGCTTATCTAGAACAAAGCATAAGCTCTTTGATGTTCTACAGTCATTACATTTTTATAGAAGCAACTCTGTAGTGCAAACATGTTCCTACCCTATCGTAACTTCCTGGTTTGACATGAACTGATAGACTTGATGGTTTGTAACACTGATTATAACACAGCCACATCACATTAACCCACTGAAAGGGAAACTCCACAGATTTTTAAAATTTATGTATAATGAAATGGTTAAAGATTGGTCATTCAGATGGGTTTGATATGAAATGCTACATAGAAAAACTTGCGATAGGAACCAGACGTCTGCAGGGTTTAATGCCTCCAAATGCTAATTCACAAAAAGCAGTAACATGACATGGTTACAAATATGCAGCCTGACACCGGAGACATCAGTTTAAAATAGTTCTGAGATGAGATTTTGGTCTAAAATGTGTCTTTAAACACATTTCATGTATGTATGGTGTTGTAAAGCAAAAGAGATCCCCAAACAAAATGTATTTTCCCCTATTTTATCCACCTTAACATTGCATATAAAAGCTCAGATGACACATGTAGGTTCACTAGTGGATTTGAAGAACAAAATGACTATATTTACGCTATAGACATCACAATCTCTGGTTCCCGAAATCAGTTGAATTCCTCTTTAAATGGCCAGAACCTGCCAGGCTTCAATTTCTCACTCCTTTCATTTAAGAATTTCTCAGCTGGTTTGAATTGTTTTCCCTGAAGTTCCTGAATAATAAGCCTTAGGATGTAATAAACCTGGGATTTCAAGGGGTTAATCCAAAGGGGATGGAAAGAGGGGATGGCAGTTTTCCAAAGGGGATGATTGTGAGTTCTTTGTCCCCTTAATTAAAGTCCTGGGTTGATAAATGTGTGTTTGAATGCATATTAATATATGATATTAGTTTTTTACAAAAAGCACCAGAGGATTTCAAACACAAACATGAATAGTTCCACATGAGATAAAGAGCAGAATAACATTGTTTACTAGAGAAGCACTAAGGTACTTGCAGACTACTGACTAACAAATCCTTCATTCTGAGACTTTTATTATAGAGTCTATGAGTGGGATGAGTAACATGGAACATGAGCAGGAACAGTGCATGTTGTATGAAAATGTATATACTAAAGAGAAGAAAAGCAACCAAAACAGCACAAAACAACAAAAAAAGTGCTTGATTAAAACAGAGCAGTCCATCGAAGAAGATAAGAGGGAAGATTAGCTGATAAGAGTGAGCGGGAAGGTTAGAAAAGAACAAAATATTCAGTGGAAAGAGAAGAGAGGTTATTATGCTAACAGTCACAGAGGGAATTAAATAAAGGAGAAGATTTAGGAAGCAGGGGTTTGGGGGAGAGTGACGGATCATACAGCAGTAAAAAGCACAGCGGACACAGAGGCCTACAGATGGCATTTATTACTGGAG